>NW_006160114.1:4967496-4969830 GCF_000334495.1 Tupaia belangeri chinensis | reverse complement strand
TCTTTTCCAAACCTTTTTTTTTTTTTTTTTTTTTTTTCATGATGAACTAAACGCCAGTGCCTGGGCTTAATTCTCATCTTTGGTATTTTATCTACTTTTCTATTTTATTACGCTGATATTTGTACATTTTTTTCAACTGTTTCATCTTATAATCTTATGAAACCAATTAGTAGCATTATAAGTGTTATAAATATATTGACCAAGAAAGGATTTAAGCTGCTTTAAAAATCTCTGTTAATCTATTTATGAGGTAACTGATTTTTTCAGGCCATACTAATAGTTCATTTTACCGGTATGTATTTAATAAAGCACTAACCTGTCTTTTTAGTGTGTTATTATTTAATGTCAAAAAGTAGATATGTATATTCTAGAAGTTATCCTTATTTTAAGTTCTGAGGTATTATGACTGGTGATTAATGCGCAATAACACTACCAAGGAAAAATCCAGAAGTTCCTTCTGAACCTTGAACCTAAATTCTCCCTGTCCCAGCCATAATTACCTTCCTAAAAAATGAAGCTAACCCAGCCTTGTCACTCCACAGTTGGAAGACTTCTAATGGTTCCCTGTGTCATGATGGATAAATTCAAACATTTTAGGAATACAACCTAGTTAAAGTGTCAACCCAGATCTAACCTTCAAAACCATTTCCTACTATTGTCTCACCTTAGTATTCACCCACTATGAAAATGCCTTAGACCATAACCATGTCAGAAGGTCATTTCAAGATTCCATGCCATTGCTCGGGAGTCTCTTAAGATGATTCTCCAGATCTTGATACTTTGATCTTCTACTCCACTGATCGACAATAAATCCCATATTTTTCCAAGTGTTTCCATCCTAAATATCTCTGTGAATCTTCTGGTACTAGCCAATATAATTTTCTGTAATGATGGAGATTTATGTACATTTTGCAATATGATAGACCGTAACCACATATGGCTAATATTTGACATATGGCTAGTGTGAGGGAGGAACTAAATTTAAAAAAAAATTCCAGAGGGTGTGTGCGATCACAGAGATAGAGAAACTGAGAAAGTACCCCACATGGTGCATGGTCATGCCGTAATCCCCTCTCCTCCATTTTCCCCTCTTTTCAAGATTTTGGCTATGCATGCATATGCACCAGGCATGTTTCTCAAGTCATAGAGTCCAGAATTCCAACTGTGCAGTCAGCCATGTGAGATCCAGCCACCTTAACTACCACACCACAGGATGGTCTGTAAAACAATTGATTTCATTTTTCTTAATTTGCTATAAGGCTGTGCATTCACTGGAGAGAGAGAAAGAGAGATAGAGAGAAATGGGCCATGCCACAATCCCTTCTCCTTCATTCTTCTGTTAGAACTTTGGGCATGCATTTACATGCATCTGGGATGTTTTACAAGCCGCCAAGTCCAGGACTGGAACTGTGCAGTCAGCTATGTGGGATCTAGCAGGAGACCAAGGAACTGAATTTTTAAGAATTTAATTTTAGGGACCAGCAGATGACATAATAGTTATGTAGTTGGACTTCTAAGTAGTCAACTGCAGTTGGAGTCCCGGATTGGTGGCTTAAAACTCATGCTAGGTGTGTGTGTGTGTGTGTGTGTGTGTGTGTGTGTGTGTGCGCGCGCGTGCCCAAATCCCAAAAGGAGAATGGAGGAAATAGAGGAGAAGGAATTGCGGTGTGGGCATCCCCCTTGGCGGTGATTTTTCACTTTGCATCTCTCTGTCTTTCTGACAAGCTCATGGGCTATATAGCAAAAAAATCCCTCAAAAAAATTTTTTTTAATTTTAAGACCAGCCATGGTAGTGAAGCAGAAGTGTGCCACAGCAAGGTGGCTGAAGCCCCATGGAAGGCTCAGGTCCAGTTCCCACCCTGTCTAAACAAGCAGGGCATGGTGGTGCACTCTTTGGCCCTGGTAACTGTAAGGCTGGAGCAGGAGGATCAAGATGTGGTGAAACTGACCCTGGCATTTGATAGAAAGTGGTCAGATAGGGAGAATCTATTGCTGAGTGAAGTAAGCCAGTCTATGAAAGAAAGATATTGTATGTATCCACTTAATATATACCGACTTTCCGCACTCTATGGTAGAGAGCGAAATATTGGAGGACATAAAAGCAGTGAAAGTACTTAATGAGAATAAGACCGTGTGGAATGGGGAGGAGGGTGAAGAGAAGAGGGTAGAGAAAGATAGCAAGAGAACAAATAGGCAAGATGTTAGTGGGACACAGATATGGCTTATTACCTGTTGATGATGACATGTGTAGTATTCTCAACTGGATTGGTCTGAAAAATATTTCATGATGGGTAAAGTCTTTTTAAAAGCAAAATGAGAAATAGTGATTGACTG
>NW_006160114.1:4960094-4967486 GCF_000334495.1 Tupaia belangeri chinensis | reverse complement strand
ATGCATGTCAGTCAATACAGAGACATTAATCTCCCCACTTCATCATTCAATATCTTTTCTATGTTTTTCTCAATCATTATTATTATTATTCTAATTTTTTTTGGAGAGGTTTTTGCTATAGGACACGTGTGTTCACCAGACAGACAGAGACAGAGAGACAGAAAGCAAGAAATCCCCCCCCGGGGGGATGGCCATGCCGTAATCCCTTCTCCTCCATTCTCCTCTCAGGATCCTGGGCACACACGCACACAGGTCCGACATGAGTTTTTTTTTTTAAGTTACTGAGTCCAGAACACAAACCGCAGTCAACTAAATAGCCATTACACTAACTGCTGGTCCCCATTGCATTCCCTTTTGAAAAAGCAATGTAATACACTATTAAGTTATATGCAATCCAATGTAACATAAACAAGATTATGATGATAATAAAAAAATAAATTAAAAAAAAAAGATGTGGTGAAACTGTCAAGAACACCTCTTTCTCTTTTTCTTGCATTAAAAGAAGTACACATGGGGCTGGCAGGTGGTGTGGTGGTTAAGGGCACTGGGCTCCCATATGGCCAACCACAGTTCAAGTATCAGACCTGGCAGCTTGCTTTTTCACTTTCTCTCTCCCTCTCTCCTCCTCATTCTCTTTTTCTCTCTGTCTCATCAAAATTAAGAAAGAATGAATAAATAAATAAAGTTAAATAAAAAATAAGTCTTTATTCATATATATATATGTGTATGTTTTTTAATTAACTTAAATATAATTTAAATAGCTCCAGGTGGCTAGTGATTACCACATTGAAGAGTACAGTTCTATAATCATCATAGATTTGTAGATCTACTCATATGGCTATTTTTCCAGAGATTGCTCATAGAAGAAAAGGAATAATAATTATAAAAAAAAAAACAACTGGCCATAAAACTTCAGGAGCTAGAAGGGTCATTATGACTGTGAGAATTATTTTCTTTTTCTATTCTGCAGACATTAATTATATATAAATCCACATACATAAATTTGCACTAATTCTTGTATTGCTTTTTAAATGTTCACAGCCTTTTCTCACTATGCAATTCTGTAATCCTGGAACAATAGTCTTATTTTTATATTTTGTTAAATTATTTCTTTATACATTATGATTATCCTGCATATGAAGAATGTGTACTAAATTATGATGAGCTAGTTGCTGGACTAGACAGTAAAATACCATACATAAGATACTGCATTAATGGAGTATGTGAAAACATAGGAATCACCCTTGAATGAATTGCTAACATTCATTATAGTCATAATAGGGAAGGCAATTCAATGTGGAACTTAAGAACAAAAGTTTAAGTCTAATAGACCTTGGTCAAGGTGTTAATCTAAGTTTCACAGTTTCTTTTCTGTAAAATGCTATACTACTACTCTTCAATGAGAGAATTAATTTAAAGCCCTTACCTTAGTGTCTGACAGAGTAAATTTTAAAATGTCAGTTGATATTATAGTTCTTATTTTATTAGTATTCTCATTTATGTAGAATTTTAGTTGCTAAGTTGCTTATCTCAGAACATGATCTCATTTGCCCCTGAATAGTCTCTAAAGGCAAGTAGGTAGTCTCACTTTTTTAAAGAGAAATTCAGATGAGAGAAATTTTAAGCAACTTGCCCAGTTACCAAAGGCAGAAGCTGTTTTGCTGGCTCTGTGACCCCTGCCACTATTATTTGGGGTAATCACCTCATTGCCTTTTTTTTTTTTAGAGGTGCTAATTAATTTATTTCTTCATTTTTCAGATGCTTAATCTAATCTGCTTGATCTATTCCTGGTTTCTAGGACTGTGGTCTTCCCAGGGTTGTCTCTCTGTCCAGCTACATGTGGCCATTGTGTTTTAATTTGTTTCTATGTGTTAGGTGAGCAGTACTTCATCACATGTGGTGGTGGCTTGAGTAAGTATCTACATATCGGCAGCTTTTTGAACTGCTCTTATCCAAGTCCAAGAGCAAACACTTATGGTTTACCTCTGAAAAGTCAGGCCAACCTCTGAATCTGGAGCTCAACAAATGTGTCTTTGTTTGACTGATCTTGACATCAGTTATAAAAACTTTTAGGCATTTGCCAAGGGCCTTCGCCATATTGTACCTTACAAGTAAGAGACAAAGGGCTTTGGAATCATTAAACAAAGCATGATTTCTACATTTTGTCTACTGAGGAATCTATCCTGTATTTTTCATGCCAGCAACACCTAAATGGAAGTTAGTTAAAATGAAGCTTAAGAGGAGTAGACTCCCAATCTACATTCAAAAAAGTGTTCTTGTCAGTGCATACTAGGCAATCTTAAGAATTGATTCATCTTCTTAATTAGGCAGAATATGATGATGTGGTTAAATAAATGCAAAACTCAGTGACTACATTCATTCCACCTCATCAGACCAAATAGGATGATGGGGCCAAGTGAGCATGTCATACTTCACATCCAAAGGTAATGTAAGTATGTTCCTCCTGTATAATATTTTTCCATCCATATATCCAGCCTACTTGGCATGGAGTAACTATATGTAAACACTGAGCAAAGGAAGCTCATAGTCAAATACCATTGGGTTGTAGGAAAAACAGCAGGGTGGAGTAGCAAAGCATTTCATAGTACACAGGGCCCTCTGTGCATTTTAAGTTTGAATTAATAATTATGAACTAGAGTCTGGGTGCAGTGGTGCAGGATGTAGCATACTGTTGTGCAGTGCTAGAAGCCACATGGCTGATGGTTTGGAGCCTGTCAACCTGAAACATACCAGGCATATATGCACACAATCCTGATGAGCTGGAAGGCTGGAGGAAGGGGATTGTAGCATGATGAAACCCTGTTGAGAGTGGCTGTCTTGTTCTCTTTCTCTCTCTTTTTCTTTTTCATGAAAGATATAAAATAAATGAACTAAATAAGTAAATGCAAACTACTACTTATCTATAGGAATGTCTATATGGTTGTAAGCAACTCAGCTTCTCTGTCTGTTTTTCTACCTGCAAAACAAGTTAAGAAACATATTTCCACAACTGAATGAAGTTCATATTGTGCTCACGGACATCATGTATGTCTAGTAGAATGTACTGCCAAAGCCCTTTATAGCAATGAATTCTAAGATATTATGCTATGAAGGTTTTTCAGAAGGTAGTCATTTTCTAATTGGCAAGGTTCTTTCCAGAGAATCCAAGAATGGAGGATTTTTCCTTAGTGCCCTTCCAAGAACCTCTCTCATCTGGCAGGTAGATGGTGCGCCCTCTGACAGGGCAAACTCAGAAGGCCACTAGCAGTACCACTGAAGGGTTCCTAGTGCTTGAAGTCCAATTCAAGATAGAAACATTGGTGATGTGAGGAGTAAATATTGATCCAAAGCTCACAATCTATGGTCTCTGCTCCCCTGCTGATTGAGCTATCCTAGGTCTTTACCAAAACACTCCCTGTTCCATCATTTGTGAAGCCTAGCTAAGGGTTACTTGTAATTGATTCTATCACATCCATGATAGGCTTCCTAGATGAACTGAGATGTTTAAGAAATATTTCCAAATTATGTATTAAAGTAATTAAGTGTGATATACAGGTGTTTGGCCTACGTACCAATCCTATAATATTCTGCACATTTATCGTGCTAAAATGACACTATTCTTACATTGTTTACAGTAATGTTCCCGCTTGCAAACAAACAAAACAAAACACCCTAAATCTGATTTAACATTTAATTGCATAAACTATAGTCAGCTCCTACATAGTTGACAGTGGTTCGAGTCCCAGATCAGGCAGCTTATGCGTGCGTGCCCAAGATCCCGAGAGGAGAATGAAGGAGAAGGGATTGCAGCATGGCCATCCCCCCTTGGGGGTGATTTCTCATTTTTTTTGTCTCTCTCTATCTTTCTGGAGAGCAGACATATTCTTTGGCAAAAAACCTCTCTTAAAAAAATAATAACTTACTGATTGATTAAGAAAATCCAAGTGTGGCTTGATAAAATCTTTATGCCTTAGAAAAGAATTATAGAAATAGAAATTAATGTACAAAATACATTTGATAATATATGTAAACTCACCTTGAAATAGGCCAACTTAAGGTTTAACAGGAATTCAGTTATCTTGAAATTAAGAAAGGTTTCTAAGGAGAACGGTCTGACCAAGTGCTGAGTCATAGGGAGATCTGTTTGAGGAATGTTTGGATTAGAAACCAGTAATAGGTATTTGAAGGAATCAAGATAATTACTCAGGGGAAAGTGATTGACTCTGATTGATTTTAATGAAGAGTTATTTGCATGTGCTTACCAGTAACAATCTCAAGGTCAGAAAGGGACACTGAGATTTTCAGTGATGCATCTAGAATTGTTTTCTGCCTGTCCCAGTCTACTAAATGGAAAAAACAAACAAACAAACAAACAAAAACTTCAATTTTTATGTTAGATAGAATGATATTCACCATAGGATGTTGATGTTAGATAGGATGATATTCACTAGCCCGTATGTTTAAGCCTTAGTTATTCTCTAAAGAAACTAGAACGAAAGTTCCTTCTCTTCCTGGACCAGACATAACAATACTACAACACTCACCTCATACTTGAACATTCTTGACACAATCACAATTTCTGAATTATATTTCTAAAAATGATGATGGATCTGTATTAATTTATCTTTATCCTCTCATTTCTGCTTTATGATGAATGGTATAAATTTATGAAGAGGTTGGAGACACAAGTGCCCTCTGTCATTCTCAAATAGAACAAGGCTAGTATTGCCCAAAGAGATAGAGGTGGTGCCCTTGAAATCTCCAGAAACTTGTTCTCACAAACTAAGCCAAGTGGATGGGAGTGTTGTGAATCAAACTCAAGTTATATTGAAAACCAGGATTGGTGGTAAACATGAGAGGCAATGGATGCCATCCCTCTCTCTGGTGATGAGCTGGACAAAGCAACTCCAGCCAAAGCCAGGAGATACTCTTTATTTTTTTGTTTTGTTTTGTTTTTAGGATTTTTAACATATAGGGTTCATGTACCACCTGAGACAGAGAGAAAGAGAAAGTGAAAAATAACCTCCTGGGGGATGACCATACCACAACCCCTTCTCCATTCTCCTCTCAGGACATTGGGTACCAAACACATACACTAGGTGTGATTTTTTAAGCTGACAGGTTTTGGACTCCATCAGTGGTTGACCATGTGGGAATCCAGTGCCTTCTTCAGCCACGCCACGTGTTGGCCCCAGGTGTTTGGTCTGTATATCAGATATTCTTTGGTTTTTATTTTGGAAATGAGTTTAAGCTCAGCAATTCTAGATAAAATTATCAAGGGCAGGGATAGTCTCTCTCTCTTTCTCTCTCTCTCTTTTTTTATTTGTCACTAATAACATATAATGCTGTTCATGAAGTAAATACTTAAGATACTCTTTTTATTGAAACTTCTGGGTGTTTTACCTTACCGGACCCTAGCATCTTTCCTCTTATTCTAGATTTCTTATGCTCCATTTACAATATGGAATAGTTGTTTCTGAAAGTGATGTTCATATCTTTATTTTGTCCTTGTAGAAAAGAAGGTTGGGCCTTTCTGTTTCTTCATTTGAAATCTTTAAATAAGACTAGAAAATAAGTCATATTTTTAACAGCATGACTTTAAAAACTCTTTTGAATTACTCCCGGACTTGTGAAGATATTAAGGTAAAAATTACAGAACATTCTTGATCATTAAATATTAATACCAGATTATATTACTCTTGAACATAAAAAGATGAAGGTAAGTAAAGTAAAATTAATATAGTAAATTGATTTGAATTGTAACTGACATGATTATTAGACTATGTGACCTAGCAATATAAGTGTAATGAAAGTAAACTTTTAAAGATTTATGCATTTATAAGTGAATGTGAATGTATGATTTAAATATCAGAGAATGATTAACTTTTCAAATGAATTAATCAGATGTTTTACTTTTATGTTTTCCATAGTTTACAGTGAGAAAAAGATTTGCATACCCATCCTATTACCGAATAATAGGAAAGATGGTAGGAGATGGAGAGGAAGCAAGGAGAAGCAATCCACACCAGGACTGATACAGTTCATATCCTTGCTTCCTTCACCAGGAGGCTCCTCAGCCTTCCTCTACTAGTTCCTCCTACCATAACACTCTCAAGAAAGGCGGGGAAGAACTCTTTTCCTTCCCCAAACTGTTTAATCAGTGGGTTCATTCTTCCTCCTATACTAATTACACATACAAGTGAATCTTAAAATGTTCATGGAAAAATGAAATGAAAATATACTTTTTTTGCAAAAAAAAGTAACATTCATGCATGATATTTTCATCAGTACATATTTTCCATGAACTCTTTGAAGACACCCTTGTACCTTATCTATTGAGTATTGTCTTAGTAGTAGCTCTAACTTCAAGGAATTGATGAAGCAAAAATGCAGTCAGCAAGGTACTGAGAGCTTGGGACACCAAAGTCTTGTTGGCACCAGAAGCAGCACTGACACAATGCTAAGTATTTGCCATAGGCTATTGATGTTAGGATTGATCTCAGAGGTTAGGGCAGATCTCAGCCTGCCAGTCGGAGTAACATTCATATAGCTGGCAGGCTGTAGGGCAGCATTATTTCAGCGTTATTTATGCTTCAGCAAACCAGAGGATAGGGTGTGTCTACGAAGGGGAATTAACAATGCAGGGTAGCACGTTATTAACTTGTAAGAGTTAGTAAGAGGAAGCAGACTATACAAGAAGGTCTGAGAGCAGGTGTGACTTAGCTAGACTCTGAAGACAGGGCAGAAATTAAACAATCTAACTCAGGAGAAAGGTAGGAATCTCACCAGTAGAGATCAAGTTGCTGAATCTTTTTAAACAGTTTCTTCCATTGCAGGTGCTTAGCTTATACCCCATTTTTAATTGACAACCACATTAAAGAGCTCCTTCAAACCCACACAGAGTTCTTGAAGCAGAATGCAGCCCTGTGGTTAGACTTGCCTCATGACTGCGCAATCCCAGCCCCTTAGCTCTCCCAGTCGGCTCAGGTATGCTGCCTCTGCTGGCTGGTAAAGTTGCCTCTTCTAGGTAATTGCACTTGATCTCTGCCCATTTACGCTAAACCCAGCTATTTTTGCTCAATTTTCCTTTAGATTTAAGAAGCTCAATGTTGGTATTGTTTCCAGTTTCTACTGTTAAGCCACCCATTAGATACTGGCTATATGCTTAGATCTGACTTGTGCCCATTTCAGACCCTGACTGCCAACTCTCATTGGCTTTGCTCACCCCCTGATTTTGGCATCTTAGTTGTTTGGAGATGAGAAACTCTAGACTACAAAGTCAACACTATACTCTAACCCGTCTCAGACTCCATGCACATTCCTTTTCCCCTTCCCAGCCTCATTGTCCAGGATACACTCATGTGCTTAGAGAGCAAAGACCACTTGAACACA
>NW_006160114.1:4937681-4960084 GCF_000334495.1 Tupaia belangeri chinensis | reverse complement strand
TCTCTACCGTGAGCTCCTCCAGATTAGTTTTTATTCTGAGTCCCTAGCACTTAGAGCAGTGCCTGACCCCACATGGATACTGACAAAATGGTCATTATAATCCCACAATAAAGCTCAACCATTGTAGTCAGCTTCACCTGAGATTCAGCTGAGATTCTCACTGTTGTGATCAAAACATATGATGTCAACTCCTCTGCCCCTCACCCCAGTTCCAAATCAAGATACCTTAAGGCCTATGTAGAACTGTCAAAGAAGGTCATAAAAATCCCTGTTTTCCTTGGTCCACTACCCACTTCAGAATTTTTAAAGGATTAAAGTAGGGACCAGCAGATGGCATAGTAGGGACCAGCAAATGGCATAGCAGTTACATTGCTGAATTCCCATATAGTTGACTACAGTTTGAGTCCCAGACCCAATGAATTAAAACTCACACTGGGCATGTGTGCCCAAAGTCCTCAGAGGAGAATGAAAGAGAAGGGATTGTGGCATGACTATACCCCCTGAATGGTGATTTCTCACTTTCTGTCTCTCTGTCTCTCCAGCGAATGCACATACCCTACAGCAAAAAAAATCTCTCTCAAAAAAAAAAAAGAAAAGAAAGAAAGAAAGAAAAAGAAAAAAAGGATTAAAGTAGAGAAATAAGGAGGACAGGTCTCTTGGCATAGAGGTCAATAAATTGTGCTTCTTTTCACCTCAAGTCAAATAAGACAGCCCCTAGATCCCAATGCCATCAAGATGCCCAAAACTTAACCTCTGTTCTCTGGATTTTGGAAGGCCTAGAAAATGATACCTAATTCTTTTCTGTGGAGCATGAAGGCAGAAAGCTATACCCTAATCCACTACCTGGCATGATAGAATAGAAAGAGAATGATGTTGGAAGGAAATCTTTCTCACTGATAGCTGTAGGCATAGGTCCCATAGTCCTAACTGCTCACAGATCAATAGGAAGCTGCTGTAAGAAGTGTCTGTAAGGCAGCTGGATAGGATAGGCCCAGAAAAAATCTCAGGGTGGGATAGGTCCAGAAAATACCCTCTTAAAAGGAGAATCAGCAGTGTGGAAGTGAAAGAAAAGCTGATGATCAAGGCTGTAAAATAGAACAACTTTAATATTGGATCAAATTTGAAACTTTTTATAATTATAATGGATTGGACATTTCAACTCTAATATGAAAATGAGATTGTTTTCAGGACCAAATGTAACCAGATTATTTTTTATCAGCTGTATCATTTGAAGAACTGTGACACTTTGGGTTTTATCCAAAAAAATTAGGAAGAAGAGTTTGAAAGATACTAGAAGAGAATGAAGCTGCTTTCTGCTTACATATGGTTGAATTTGGGAGATACCCACATAACAAGAGGAGTATCTAATGAGTTAATAAGTGGATGAATAAATACAAACAAGAGAAATAATACAAATTTAGTCTTCTCATTTAATTTGACACAGCATACATTTACCAAAAGTTGAGTTTTTAAAATGATGTCTAGTTCCCCCTTCCAGTTCACCCTTAGGTTCATAACCATGTTAAAACTCTGGTCCGTATTTTTTTTTTATTTTTTATTTTTTTGGAGAGGTTTTTGCTTCAGGGCACATGCGCTCGCCAGACAGACAGAGAGAGACATAGAGACAGAAAGCGAGAAATCACCCCCCAGGGGGGATGGTCATGCCGCAATCTCTTCTCCTCCATTCTCCTCTCGGGATCCTGGGCATGCACACACACGCACCCGGCATGAGTTTTAAGCCACCAGGTCCAGGTCGTGAACCGCGGTCGACTACGTGGGAGTCCAGCGACATAGCCATTATGCTAACTGCTGGTTCCCTGGTCCGTATTTTTTTAACATTCCAAGTAAATATGCTTTTCCTCACAGTTACCAATTCATTTGGCTTCTGCCCTCCTAATTTCCTGAGCTATGTTACTCTTATACTCACAACTCAAAATGTACCAAGTAGGTACTTGAACTTTTTTCTTCTCTGAAACTTTTCTACTTTGCCACTCTGTAGATGCATCCAAGACCTGCATCACTTTTCTGCTTTTTATACTTCTTCCTAAGTAAAAATCCAAGATTTACAAGGCACATATTAGATACTTGGGCCCCAGATGGACTGGAGCTAGTGTCAAAATGGACAGAATTTGGGGAAAAAAAGTAATTTAGGGGACCAGCAGTTAGCGTAATGGCTATGTCGCTGGACTCCCACGTAGTGGACCACAGTTCGCGTCCTGGACCTAGTGACTTAAAACTCACGCTGGGCACATGTGCATGCGTGCCCAAGATCCCAAGAGGAGAATGGAAGAGAAGAGATCGCAGCATGACCATCCCCCCTGGGGGATGATTTCTCGCTTTCTATCTCTGTCTCTCTCTGTCTGTCTGGCGAGCACACACGCTCCATAGCGAAAACCTCTCAAAAAAAAAAAAAAGTAATTTATCTTCTCTGTCATCACTTTGATTCCATGTATATGTCACCTGCCCTCTGCTTGATTTCACCATCCTGTCTTTCCATGGACTGAACACATTTAACTAACCCCCTCCCCCTCCTACCTCAGCACACAGACTGTGTGGGTAGGAGTGGGTGGAGTAGGGATTAAGGAGATGAGCAGGAGATGGGTACCACAAGGGATAAAGACTAAAGCATTTCAGACTATATCCCTGTAGACAATAGTGTAATTAAGTGATCATCAGGATAGTTCCAATATTTGTACTTAGAATTCTTATTCTTAATTCATTCTAACATCTAATTTTCTATGAAAGCCCTATTGTACTTTCAGGTTTATTTACTCTTGTGTTACACTACTTCCTCATAGATTTTTGTTTTTTTGGGGGGGGGGAGGGACAGACAGAGAGAGACAGAGAGACAGAAACCAAGAAATCCCCCCCAGGGGGGATGGCCACGCCGCAATACCTTTCTCCTCTGTTCTCCTCTCGGGATATTGGGCATGCACGCACATGCACCTGGTGTGAGTTTTAAGCTACCAGGTCCGGGACATGAACTGTGGTCGACTACATGGGAGTCCATCGAAATAGCCATTATGCTAACTGCTGGTCCCTCCTCATAGATTTTTAAAATTACTTGAAGTTTATTAATATTCAATGATGTACTTTTTGGGCCTATGGACTCAGCATACTCAAGGAACATTACAATATTGATTGATTGATGTTTAACAAGCCACACTGAGTGGTTTTCTGTGATTTGACTTAACAGTTGGCATCTCTGAATCTTAGCTTGGTTAACAACATTATGTTGCTTTAACCATTGGTTTAGAAAACTGAAGAGAAGTTTCACCCTTCAATAATCACAAAGTGGTAAACAGCAAGCTAAAGGAAAGGCCATCTAGCTGTTATTATTTGTCGTCAAATTCAAAGTGTTTTTATATGAAAGAAATCTCATAGTTCCTTTCATTAGAGCAGGTTGTGATCAGATCTCATTGTACAAGACACTGTTCTTATGACCTGTATCATCTTCAGCTCGTAGCTGGGCTAGCCAAGGAGCTTGCTCTTTCATAGCTAATTTATCTTGCAAGTGACACATTAAATAGAACCGCCACACAGTCGAAGTTTGAATTCCAGCCTTGTTTTGTCTTGGTCAGTCAGGCCAAATTAATCATCAAACATTGTGCCCTTGAACAAGTTGCCTGCTATATACGGTTAGCTAGCCAAACTGCTCCTCTCCTGCCCTCCATGGATAAAATATCTTCTGGTAGAAAAAAAAAAATCAGAGGACAGAAGTACCAGGCAAGCAGGACAGGGGTGGGCGATGACTAGAAAGAGGTGTGTAGCTTTGTTTTTCAAATCTGACTCTGTCTGACATTTCTCCTGATGCTGCAAAAGCTTTTGCCAGATTCTTCTCTGTATATATTATTGCATAGTGAGCTCAGCTTCAGAGGAAGCATTCACTGCCTATGTGGCATTTCTATGAGACAACCAAAGGGAAATGGTGAGAGAAATATTAAGTGTCTTGTGGGAGAATCTAAATATATTTTTGGAATTTAATTTCCTTGATTAGTTTTCAGTTGATAATGGGAGATCCAGTGAGATGTCACCCACCAGACCAGAATAGCCCTGATCCATTGGGTTCTAAACCATTGGAGCAGTCTGTTTGCTTTAATGCTTCCATGCCACAAATAGATCAAAAAATTGGAAGGAGTTTGGAAAGATCCATAGGAATAATTGAAGGAATAGGGAAAAATGATTCATGGATAGATTAAAGAAATAAACTAAGTGCAGAGTGGTTGAGTGGTTGTGAATAGCAGACATGTGGCTAAAAATATTTGAAGTATATAAATTACCTTGACATATTGAGAAAATATTACCTGAAAGCTATAAATCATATAATAAAATTAAAAGTAGGTGAATTTAGTTTGTTCACCAATTAATAATAAATAGTAATAACTAATATTTATTTAGATTTAAAGGATATGTATAACTAAATCAATAGAATATCATTTCTCTATAAGGTTTTTCAATGAAATAGCATTTTAAAAATAATTTAAATATGAAATAACCTAAATTCTAGAAATGAAGTGTAGGCTACAGCTGATTCATAAAGTGTTTCACAATTTTCTTTCTCTTTAATTTTTAGTATTTGTTAGTCCATGTTTATATGATTATTTAACTTTGTGTGTTAGATGCTATAAGGCTATATTAAGCAGAAATAAAGTCTTCATCCTCATAGAGCTGGTAGTTTACTGAAAGGATCAGCAATAAACAAGTAATCACATAAAGAAAATTATAGCTGATATCAATGCTAAGTAGGAAGAGACAAATGAAATTTTGCCAGTTGATAACAGCTACCTCCCCAGTCTAGGGAGGGCGGTAGAAACTGAGAACTAAAGGCCAGTCAGAATTACCCCAAGGGGTAAGGGGAGGAGAGGGTATAACAAGAGCCTTGTGATATCATAGAGCAGGCTGCAATGTCTGTAGTTGTTATTAGTTTAACTAGAGACATAGTTTGCTCAGAAGAAATAAAAAATTAGAATGCAGGGCAAATGCTCTAAAGTTATCTGATGGAACACAGAACTTCAGAGTTCCACTGAGAACATTCAGTTCCACATGACTTAGTGCCTACAAGGTATGCTATGGTTATGACTGTGGACTCACCTTGGCCTCCTTATCTGTGTATTTGCACAGGGGTTCTGGGAAGACTTGCTGTTGAGAAGTTATGTGGCTACAGCCATCCTCTGTAGCCACAGATAAGTGAGTTATATTAGGTCATCAGGAAAGTCATGTGTTTTTCTATGCAAAAATGCATCATGAATTTCCCATGACCCAGTATCTCTATAGATAACTTACAGGATAAATCCTAAAGGGGCGGCTGTGGGAAGTTATTGGATTGTGTTTTAACTTTGATTTATCACTATATAAACCATATTGAGACATACATTTTCTTATATTCCATAAAACAATATTGAAAACATTTTAAAGAAATTTAAAAGGGGATTCTTAATATCATATAATCAAGAAATTATAATTTCTAAAAGTCTGTGTTAATTCTCTCCTGAATGTTTTTCTGAATAAGTAGTGTGCACATCTATCTAGATACATCTACTCCTGGGTCATACCTTTATTGAGTATGAGCAACTATGAAGTGTTCCATAGGTGTTTTGTGAGGTGCTGGGGGGAGAATTTTTAAAATTCCAATGGTTAAAAGAGTTTAACAAAAGCTAGATTAGACAAAGTTAAATAGGCTTCCCTACTGTCCAATGGGTCAAAGTGACTAATATTTTTAGATTAATGTAAATTATAAAATTCTGATAAGGGTTATTCATCATCTTCCAAACTCGTTTTATCAGAAGACACATTTCTCCCCCCTTGAAATACATATTTCTCCGAATATAGCATTCTTACAGTCATACAAGGAGTCTTCAGAAAATTTATGAACGAATACATATTATGAAGAAATTATGCATGGATTTGAATTTTTTGCATCACAATAAACTCAATATATTAATTGCCAGAAAGCAGGTGCACTTGGCAGAGTGAAAAAGCACCCTCCCTCACCATGGGGCATGATCATACCATAATCCTTTTTCCTCCATTTCTCCTTCCTGTCAGGATTTGGACATACACACATACACACACACAGAATGTTTTATCAAACTCCTGGGACCAGGATTTGCACTATGGTTGGTCATATGATGTCAAGTTCCCTTAACTATTGAATTACAAGGCTGTCCTAATTTGTACTTTAATTTTAGTTTTCTATAAACTTTTTGAAGTTCCTTTGCATAGGTGACCTAAAATTAGAAAGAAATTGGTACTATTCTGGATCATAGAATTTGTTAGCACTTCATAGCCTTTGTGATTATGTATGTCTACAGTTCTCAATCAGACCTTTGAGACTGTTCACTCTGTGTGTAGACCCACTCCAATTCTCCCTTCATCTTGTGCCACCTTGTCCATGGACTTTACACTCTGGCCACACTGAACTTCTTCATTACCCTAAACACACCTCCATTCACCAGCCTGAACCTTCCACGTGTGCCTTCTGCTCAGAAGGTGCTGGACCCACTGTCTACCTGACTCTGCTCCTGGCCTTACTTCAGCTTGTCAGTGGCTTGTTCATTCTTCAAGGTCTCGTTGGGATATATCTTAGGAACCTTGTCTTTCTCCTATTATAACACTAGCACCATTATATTCTTGTTTATCTATTTATCTGATCCCTTCCTCCCTTATCCCTTTAGCTAAATTTCTTGCTTTAGAGCAGATCAGTGGCAATTTCATAATTTCTATATAGTCTTACCTAACAAAACACTTGGCATAAAAAGGAAACATCTGTACTGATTGTATGAACTTGAAGTTATGTATGTGTGTGGTGCAATGATAGGGATAATCTCTGTTTTAAGTAAAACAAATAAGGCAAACTATGAAGTATTTATCTGATAGCATGTTCAACTCCTCTGTCCTGCATGCATTTATTATTGCACTTACCATAGGGTATTAAAACTGTGTTTTTATGAGTCATATCTAACAACATTCTCCTTGAGCACAGGAATCTTATAGTCATTTGTCATTCTTAGCATTTAGCACCTTGCACTTAGTAACTGACCAATAAATGGTGCTCAAATTAAATTGAAGGAAATTTTGCCCAGTTCCCTACTGCTTGATTTACTGATGTAAATCAAGTGACCAGGTTTAAGGGTTGTATGGTGGCATAGTGGAAAACATGATGTTCTGGGAAGTTGTCACATATGGTACGGGTCTTAATTTTCTTTGAGAGACCTCTCTGGTTACTCTGGGCATGCACATGCCTATTACCTGCAGCTGGCTGAAGCTGAAAGTGGATCAAGATTTATCAGGACCCAATGGGGGTGCTGTGTGTGTGTGTGTGTGTGTGTTTTGCTCATGGGAGAAATACATAAATAAGTAAACAAACAAGCTTTAAAAATGATATCTGGTTTCAATCTTTATTCTTCACCAACTGTGTGACCTTGGAGAAGTAACTTTACTTTTTTGTCCCCTGTTTCCTTATCTGTAGAAAGACTATATCAATTTTGTCCACTTTCTAGGGCTGTTATGAAAATTAAGTCCTTATCTGTATTTATATCTCTTTCTACATTTATATCATCTATTTATATTAATTATAGGGTGTCAATAGTGAGACGAAAAGTGAGACAACAGACAATTAAATGTTGTAATATACAAAGAGAACTTCCTCTTATGCTTCCAAATCCTATTAAGTTTCAAATCAAAGGTGAGGGTCTTGTTAATTAAAGAAGTTACCCAAGAAAATATGAAAGTATCATTTGCATTGTATAATTATTACAATCTTCCCAACTAAAATGTGATTGTAAAGTAATTCTAAGTTCCACATCTTGGAACCAGACAGTGGCACAACGGTAATCCAATTTTCTGTAAGGTTGACCCATATAGGAAAGTTTCAGGTTAGCATCTAGAAAACTCCATGCCAGCGGGACGTCCCGTGATTCGGGGCTGACTGAAGTTGGGAGTATATTGTGACAGCATGAAGACCTTGTTAGGAGTGCTGTCTCTCTCTCTCTCTCTCTCTTTTTTTTTTTTCTTTTTGACTCAGTAATGGAAGAAAGGAATGATGGAATGAGAAAAGGAAGGAACTGTTAGAAATATAAATTCCCATCTCTTAAACATTGATATATGGCTTTTATGAAAAATTCTACAAATGTCAGGAAAAAATAAGTATTATAGGGCAGTTTTAATATGGATTATTTTATAAGATGCTTTAAATAAATGTTATTTTATTTTTATAAGAACTCTGTAAGGAATAACAAAACCAGTTTTACAGTGCATATGGGATGACAGTGTAAATAAATGACAATTGAGACAGCACACACAAATGCATGTTTTTAAGAATAAGCATAGATCTAGGGCCAGCAGTTAGTGTAATGGCTATGTCGCTGGACTCCCATGTAGTCAACCTCAGTTCGCGTTCCGGACCCGGTGGCTTAAAACTCACGCTGGGCGTGTGTGCGTGCGTGCCCAAGATCCCGAGAGGACTGTGAAGGAGAAGAGATTGCGGTGTGGCCATCCTCCCCTGGGGAGTGATTTCTCGCTTTCTGTCTCTCTCTGTCTGGCGAATGCACACACCCTATAGCAAAAACCTCTCCAAAAAAAAAAAAATAAATAAATAAGCATAGATTTTCAGAGAATGGAATTATTTCTGAAAACTATCAGTCATAAAGTTATAACAGAGAAGGTGGGGCTTCAAGTAGGCCTTGGGAGGCAAGACTGAAGGAAGAAGAGAAAAGGCATGAGAACAGCAAGGGAGAGAGTAGAGGGCTTGGGACGCATTGGGACTGTTCTGGGCTATCAGTTCACCAGGTGGCTCACAGTGGAGGCTTAGCCTGGTCCTGGCAGCAGAACCTTGTCTATAGTAGAGTGGAGGACCCAGAGCACTAAGACTTGCTTGTTCCCTTAAGTTTAACAGTTCACTTCCCTGAGGACCTCACTGGCTGAATTCACCCATGAATTACATGATAGCCCAGGAGAGCCTGGAGAGCCCCCAGGGGCCTAAAGTCAGATACGGTCCCTCTCCTTTAAAATAAACTGCTCAATTACTTCATTAGACAAAAAGTAACCAACCAAACAATATAATCAAGGTGCTTTAAAGGTAGCTATCTAGCCACTGACAAGTTACCGAACACTACTACCAAAATTATATTGGGTACTGTGATAGACTTTAATAACAGGACTTTGTTCATTTGGTTTCTAGATATTTTATTACTGATTTACCCATCCAATCAATTTCTATTTTCCTCTGCTGGAGGAAAAAAAAAAAAAAAAAGGAAACTGTTCCTAAGCCCTGTGTTTTGGGACAAGGATAAGACAAAAAAGAACATTACAAGCGCAAAAAGCAATCACTTATCTTCCTGCTCTCGGTATAGATCTTTCAATTCTGATATAGAATATCCAGAAATATTATAATCTTCCCTAAAAGTATTGCACATAGAATGCATTCTCATCCTCTGCCCATGGTACATGTGGCCATGTATGTGGGTAGGCTAGGGAGACTGGAGTGTAAGAGGTAGCGATGGCAGTTATTTAAACAATCTACTAAGATTTTATTTATTTTCATGAGGCTAGGATAACATTTGTCTATCATCATGCAAAAAGACTGGAATTCATAGCTATATAGTTAACAGTATTGACAATTGTAATTAGATAAATGAGTTGTTACATTCCAGAGAAAAATCCAGTATTTTTAACTCAGTATCATTAAGTTTATACATGTACCTTTTACTACCTTCAATTCTTCTCTGACATGTCCATTCATACCAGAAATTAGATATAAAATGAAAATGTTTTTACTAGAAAATGTCTCTTATTTGCTACTTAAGATTTTTTAAAGCACATAGTGTCATTGATAGCTCATTCTCAGAGTAATCTTAAGAGAAAATTTTGTGAGCACTCGTTGCTGATGGAAAAAGGCATGCTTTTGCTTTATTTTGTTCCAAACCTTCAGAAGCAGCAGTAATAAAATAGTTGTTTTTATTAACCACCATTTAAGACTGGAAGCCTAGCCATGATAAGTTGTACTACTAAGCTAGTGTTCTCTACAGTCTGGGACCACATGGAAGGCCCAGGTTAAATTTCTGGTCCTAAAGACTGAGTGTGGCAGTACACACCTGTAAATGGGGGAGGCTGAGGCAGGAGAATCGATGCATAATTTGAGTTGCTCCCCAAAGATGACAGTCTGCTTCCCTACATGGCCATCTGTCCTCGGACCTTGTCTCCTACAATTTTCAGAAGTATTTGATGCTATTAACTGGAGGACCTTTACCACTCTGCTTTCTTGGCTTCTATTTTGGTGCTGATTCTACCTCTATCTCCTCTTCCTCGGGCTCATTGACTGCTCAATCTGGCTCCTAAGTTCAAGCACTGCCCAAGGTCTCTTTCTGCTCTAGTTTACCCACTCTCAAAGCTTTATTCTCAAATAAAGGTACATATCTATATCTAAACCTATATCTGCCTCCCTTTCAAATTCTTTTTTCTTTTTTGGAGAGGTTTTTCTATAGGGCATGTGCACTCTCCAGAAAGACAAGAGAGAGAGAAAGTGAAAAATCACCCTCCAGGGGGATGGCCACGCCATAATCCCTTCTCCTACATTCTCCTCTCAGGCTCTTGGGTGAGTTTAAGCCACCGGGTCTGGGACTCAAACTGCAGTCAACTACATGGGTCCAACGACATAGCCATTATGCCAACTGCTGGTTCTCCCAAATTCTAACCCTTATCCTTGATTCTGTGCTTAACACAGCTTTATCTCTTGATCCTTTAACTTGTACCTTTTCATTTTCTCCTCCACTCCCACTTCTAGAATGTTTAAATCCTCATTTGATCAAAAGTCCATGAGAACAAGCCTTTTTATTGTTGTCCATTTTGTCTAAACTTAGATATCCTTGGCACTTAGAATATGTCTGGAACATAGTTAACATTTGGTAAATAATGAGCAAATGAATGAATGAATGAATACCACCCTATCTCTATCCACTACAAACCAATTTAACAGAGTTCTACATCCTGTTAGCTACATTTACTGAAAACTTCAGCAATAATATTATTTATTGCCCAATTAGGACTTTTTTTTTTTTTAGAGTGAAAGGGGATACTGTTAATAATTATGCTGGATGGGGCCAGCAAGTGGCATAGTGGTTAAAGCACTGGGCTCCCATATGTTAAACTGCAGTTCGAGTCCCGGACCTGGTGGCTTAAAACTCACTTCAGGCACCTGTGCGTGTATGCCAAAAATCTCAGGGGAAAATTGAGGAGAAAGGATTGTGGAATGGCCCTATCCCCTCGGGGGTGATTTCTCACTTTCCTTCTCTTTGTCTCTCTTTGTCTCCCATTGGCAAGCATACATACTCTATGACAAAAAAAACTTTTTAAAAATTATGCTGGGATGATAGTCATAAATCTGGAATATTTTTAGAAAACCTGATTGTATGCTTACTCTTATTATCTGTACCTTTTTACTTTTGCATTGTCAATTTCCATGCACTGTCAGATGCCAATGCATCTGCCTTTGCATCCTTCTTTTGTCTTCCTTTTAGAGACTCTCACTCTTACCAACCTGTCAAACCTCACCACAATTAGTCTGGTTACTTTTCTTTTTTTTGAGAGAGAGAGAGAGATTATTTTGCTATTGGATGCATGCAATCTCTAGAGAGACAGACAGCCAAAAATCACCCCCTAGGGGAATTGGCAATTCCACAGTCCTTCCTTATCCATTCTCCTCTCGTGATTTTGGGCACACACGTATAGATACCCAGCATGTTTCTAATACCAGATCCAGGACTCAAACTGTGATTGGCCACATGGGAGTCCAATGGCTTAATCACCCTGGCATTTGCTGGCCCCCGATCTGGATACTATCAACATCTTCTTGATTGGTGTTCCTGAATCCAACCTGTCTCCCCAGTGTCAATCTCTGCCCTTTCTATTCCCACCTACTCATAGCTGCCAGATCGGTCTTCCTAAGGGACAGCTCTAATAGTATGGTTTTTCTCTCCAGAGGAGTTCCATTGGTTCTCTGAAGTACTCGTTAAGTACATACAGACTTATAGCTTTCAAGGCCCTTAACCCTGGAGTACTCTACATTTGTAGGTATATATACTCAAGATCCAAGCACTCTCAGCAGCATTTACATCACTTAGGAACCCATTAGAAATGAAGAATGTTGTATCCTATATTAGAACCATAGAATCAGAATCTACATTTTGGCAGATTCCCAAGAGATCTGTTTATACGGTGAAGCTCAAAAAGTTCTGTTCTTCACTTTAATCTAAGGGAGAAATCACAGTGCTAATATCCCACCCCAGAATTTTATCTTTCATGTTTTGTTTATATTGGAATTTTTTAATAGGATTCCTGCCTCCATCATATATACTCATTGAAACTGTGTTAATTTTCCAAAAGTAAACCCAGTCTATGATGTACTGTGAAAACTTTGCTGTAACAACTAAAAATTATTTTTTCACTCCCTGAACACCATAGCATTTAATTTCTAATGTCTTGTTACTATCTCATATACTTTGAATGTTATCCAGGTACAATTTTATTTACACGCTCATCTCCCCACTATATTGTAAGCTCAATATGGACAGAAAGTTTTTTTATTGTAATAGTATATGTTATACCATTATACCATTTTTTAATTGCCAGAGGGTATGTGTACTTGTCAAAGAGAGAAAGAGAAAACACCCCACAATAGAGCATGGTAACACCACAATCCCTTTTTCCTCCATTTCTCTTTCCCATCAGGATTTAGGTACACAAGCATGTGTGCCCAGCATGTTTTCAAGCCACCAGGCTGGGATTTTGAACCATGATTGGCCATGTGGGAGCCAGCTTCTGAGGCACTGAGTTTAACTTCTGTATTATGGGGCTGGCCTGTAACCATTTTTAAGTACACGGTTGTGTAGTATTAGGTACATTCACATTGTTATGTAACTATCACCGCCATCTATTTTCCATCATCTCAGTCTAAAACTTGTACTCATTAAACATAAACTTCCATTCTCTCTCAGTTCAGTACCTGAAAAACCGTTTCTTTCTGTCTTTATAAATATGATTACTGTAAGTAACTAATATAAGTAGAATAATACAATATTGGTCTTTTTGTGTCTGGCTTATTTCACTTAGCATATTTTAAGGTTTATCCATGTTTTAGCATGCACTAGACTTTTCTTTTTTTAAGTTTAAATAATATTCCATTGCATATGTATATCACATTTTGTTATTTATTCATCTGTTGATGAATAATTGGATTACATCAACCTTTTAACTATTGTACATAATGCATCTATGAATATGGGTGTAAATATCAATTCTGGTCCCTAGCTCAATTCTCAATTATTTTGGGCATATATCTAGAACTGGAATTCCTAAATCACATTGCAGTTTAACTTTTTGAGGGATCACCAACTCATTTTCTTTGGTGGTTGCAATCATTTTACATTTTTACTAGTAGTATATAAAGATTGCAATTTCTCTACGTCCTCACCAACACTTGTCATTTTCTATTTTGTTTTGTTTTAATAGGCATCCTAATGAAATGGGTTTGAGATGGTATCTCATTGTGGTTTTTCGTTTGTATTCCCCTAGAAATTAGTGATTTTGAGCATTATTTTATAGCTTATTGGCCATTTGTATATCTTCTTTGGAAATGTCTACTCAAGTCTTTTGCTCATTTTAAAATTGAGCTACTTTGTTGTTGAGTTGTAGAAGTTCTTTATATTTGGTAGACAGTAACTTCTTGTCAGAGATATGCTATGTAATATTTCCTTCCATTCTGTAGGTTACCTTTTCATTCTGTTGATAGTGTCCTTTGATACAGGATCTGTTTTTGTAGCTCTCATAGAACCTACTAGAGTGCCTTCAGATGATGTCCTGTCAATATTTATATTTTTAATTTAATTTAGTTAAATGATGTTTAATGTTTATTGGTATGCTTAAATTTATGATGGAACCTTACTAAATATAAATTAATTTTGCTTTAAAATTATTTGGGACAGAGCCAATGAGATTGAGGAACTCAAAATATAATTGTGAATATGTTCAGATATGAGCTCTAGTAGGATATGCAAAGGAATCTTCAAAACCTGTACTGACAATTCCCTTCATTTTCTCCATATTTAGAATCTTGGCACTTTCTCAGGGAAACTTTAAATATTAATTGCCATTATACAACAAGAAAGAGATAAGAAATTATTTGTGGAACAATCAAATGAGTGTTTAAATTTGTGTGTTTGTCTAGGGACTGTACCATGATCAAACATGAATGGGAAACAGAAAGCAACTCTCAAAGAAATAAATTTTCAGGAAAGTAAAGATGTTTATAAAAATTTAGAATATACCCTGAACTCCTGTTGGTCTTACTGTAATCAGATGAGTCATTTATATGGCAGTGGTGAATAAATCAAGTTAGCAAACACTTGTTGGGTGGTAAAAAGAAAGGGGTAGTTCGTTCTTTATCACTTCTCAACAGCCTTTCTTGGCTAATTTATAAGCCAAGAAAGCTACTAATAATAGCTGTAACAATTGTGTTTCAGTTTTACTTTCACTCACTGTGGCCTTTTTGCTCTGTGATTTATTTTTAGTTCAAGAACTTTCTGTCGCAAATGATGTCAGGCTGTGAGTAGCTTTGATTGTGTAGTGCTGTTTCTGTGTGCCCTCTATAAAGTAGTTTAATGGAAATTTTGATTGTTCTGGTTGGTTTACATTTCAAAGAATTATATAAAACTTCTTTGAGTAATTAGGACAGCATCTCAACAAAGGGTTAGTTGATTTTTTTTTTTTTTTTAGCAATAAAATGTCAGGCAAGAGAAAGTCAGTTAGAAAGCATACAAGATTGCTTCCTGGGGTCATTTCTATTCTGAATGTTAACTACTTCAAAGTATTCAGTTAAACACCAATATTTCTGGTAAAAACATTTCTCCTGAGTAACTGTAGTTCATGAGAGTACCTCACTTGATTAACATAAATGAGAGAAATGATGGTGCATTTATGCCCATATGTAGGTGTATTTTAAAGGATATATGTGGGTATAGTAACCAGAATCATATTTAGCCTTTCATCATAACTCTCTATTTACTCAAACCCTGACTTTATAATGAATGATCCATTTTGAATGAACGTTTTGTGCCGTTTCAGATATACAATGGTTACATATTTCCCTAGACTGCTTGTGTCTAATGCTTTAAACTTTTTTGTCCTAGTTATTATAAGATTCATACACTAACTTTTGTTTTGAAGTGATTTATCTGATTGTTTATATTAAAAGAGATGAACACTAATAGAAAATAAGAGTAAGGAATCTGTAAACCTTCATACTTCTTCTTAGTTACACATGAAGTCTAAAATATAGCCAGTGTTTCTGAGACAGGATCTATTGTTTTTAGTTTCTTAGTTCTCTAAAGAGTTTTAATTGGTATTTGAACAGAAATAAACCTTGTGACTGCTTTTTTTTTTTCTTCCAGTTTCAGTTCTAGAATAGAGGTAATATGGAATTGTCTGGAAAGCCCAATTGAAAATGTGTTCATATGTTAGCTATCAAACATGTACTTGAAATCACGATTTTGAAAAAGAGACTTCAGAAGGTTTCTATTCTATTTCTCTTATTTTGCAAAGGAGAAAACAAGTGGGAACTGTGTATACGTTTAAGGAACTGACCTAATGTAATATAGCTCACTAAGAGCAGAACAAGGATGAGAACTCAGGGACTAGTAAACATCTTGGTTCAGTGTCTTTTTCACTATTGCATATGGTCTCCCTTCAGTTAATCCTTTTAATAAGCACTATATTGATTCTTGACTTTTTAATTAAAACAAGCCATGTGTAATGCTGGAATTAATGGATTGTTACTTTATTAAATGAATTTCCTTATTTATTTTTGCAATGAAAAAAGAATGCTTAAATAGTAAATATGTTTGACAAGGTAACCAAATGCTTTCTAGTGTGAAATACTTAATGATATCACTCTAAGATGCACAGTGGTTGACATGCACAGACTCAAATAAGGTACACATTTTAGCAGTTTTCTGAAAGGACATAATGTATAACAGCTGTACAATATAGGAAAATAGGAAAAAAAGAGAAGAAGAGCTGATCTTTTCTATAGTGTGCACTCAGACACTAGCATGGATGAAAACAGACAAGACTTTGCTCAGCTGTGGTAGCATGTGCTGGGAGACACAGCTACTTGGTAGGTTGAGGCCACATAAAAGGCACAGGTTCAATTCCCAACCCATCCTAAAGGTGGGTATGTGCTGGTAATCACAGCTACTCAAGAGGCTGAGGCGGGAGAATCACAACATAATGAGACTTTGTCTAATTAAAATAATAATAGTAGTAATAATAATAATGTAAATAAAAGAAAATAAACAAGACTACGACGGCATTACAAAATATTTTTTGGCTCAGATAATAGAAACATTGATATTGAAGAAGGAAAGACAACAACTAAATTGTTTCTCCTATTAAGGAGACAAGTTAAAATTTTTGTTAGCATATTTTAGGCCATTATAAAGATGTTAAAATGAATTGATTCTAAACTTTAAGGATTTTAGGCGAAACTTTTCTTTGAAATTATTATCATTATATTTAAAGAAAATATACAAAAGTAAAATAGGGCAACATTAAGAAAAGATAAATTTGTTCTGGCTATAAGTACTACCAAAAAAAAAAAAAAAAAAGAAAACAGGAAAACTACTAAGTTATAACTGAACTCTGAAATAAATTCTAAAAAATTGTTTTGTCATGTTTTCACTATGTATTTCCTGCTGTCTTTCTGAATCTAATTATACTATGCAAGTATTGTTCCTAAACCTGAGAATGAGAAATGTATGAAAATTCAGCAAAAGCAGGTCATAAATACCAAAATTAATTATTTTTTAAGAGTTTTTTGTTTATTTGTTTGTTTACTTAGGGTACATGTACTTGCCAGAGAGAGAACTAGACAGGCACAGTGAAAGGGAAAGTGAGAAATCACTCCCTCCCCCCCCCCAGAGGGAATGGGCATGCCGCTATCTCTTCTCCATTTTCCTCCCTGGATCTTGTGCATGCATGGACATGCACCCAGCATGATTTTGAAGCCTCCAGGTCCAGGACCCAAACCATGATCAGTCCTGTGGGAGTCTAGCGATGTAACTGCTACACCATTTGCTGGTCCCCCAAAATTAATTCTTTATCTGAGGAAGGTCAAAAGTGGTAAGTATAGCTATTCATAATAGATTAACATCAGGGATCATAATGGATCATAGTTATATGAGCCAGGCCCATTCTAAATGCTTTCTAAATATGACCTTACTTAATCTTCATGAAAAGTAGTGTGAACTATGGAATATTATTATTCTCATTTTGTAGATGAGAAAGCAGAGACACAGAAAACCTATAACTTCTTTTAATAAGGCAAAGCTTGACTAGAAAACATCTTAATTAAAGGCCATGAACAGTATATATATGCACTTGATCATATAGTTTATATCTCTTTCTAGTATTCTGACCTATCATGATAATTTATCTTTTCAATATAAAACTTGAAACATCTGGAGAAATTCAAAGTTTATGACTATATCAATATTTCTAGAAACATTTCACAAATATTTACTAAAGGACAACTATCTGCCAAGGTCAGGGATTTTCTATCCTATTATAGGTTGACCATTCCTAAACCAGAAATTCAGATGCTTCAAAATCGGAAATGTTTTTAGTGCCAACATGCTGCCACAAATTAAAAATTCCACATATGACCTTATGTGACAGTTCATAGCCAAAAGCTGCAGTGCAAAAAATATTGTATAAAATTTCCTTCAGGCTATGTGCATAGGAGGTATATGAAAAAAAAAATTGTGTTTAGGTTTGGGTTTGGGTTTCATCCCCAAGATATCTCATTATGTATTCAAAAATTTTTGAAAAAAACACTGTAGTCCCAAGCATTTCATATATAGGATACTCAATCTGTAATGATAAATGGCTCCTAAAGCAAGGGAAACTTTTATTCCAAAATAAACTTCACCTAATATATATATAATATATGCATATATATGTGTATATATGAACGTATATGTGTATATATGCATATAGATGTATATAAATGAACATATGCACACATTTTTTTCAAAGAGAAAGATTTCATATACTTCTTTGTATACAAAAATAAAATAAATGATGTTATTTGAAGAAAGATACATTTTCCAGTTGATTGCTACATGCCTTGAACTACCAAACCTGTTTTCACACAATTAACTTTGTTCAAGACATATAAATAAATAAGTATCCACAAGAAAAGTTTCTTGTCAAGTCTGATCAGCAGATGGCAAAATAGTTACATCACTGGACTCCCATGTAGTCAACTGTAGTTCAAGTCCCAGACCCAGCAGCTTAAAACTCAAGCTTGCACGTGCAACATCCCCAGAGAAGAATAGGAGAAGGTATTCTGGCATAACCATCCCCTTTGGAGGATGACTTCTCACTTTCTGTCTCTCTGTCTCTCCCATGAGCGCACATGCCCTATAGCAAAAATCTCTCTAAAAAAAGAAAAAAAAACTTTCTAGTCTCACACACAAGCTTTTTTGGAGTGGGCATCTTTTTTTGGTAACTAAAATCAAGTGCACAGAAATAGATTTAAAATGGCATTTTTTTTAAAAAAGAGAGATTTTTGCTATAGGGCACATGAACTTGCCAGAGAGACAGACAGACAGAAAGTGAGAAATCAACCCCCAAAAGGGGGTGGCCACACTGCAATCCCTTCTCCTCCATTCTCTTCTCAGGATTTTAGGCATGCATGCACATATGCTCAGCGTGAGTTTCAAGCCACTGGGTCCAGGACACAAGCCACAGTCAGACACATGGGAATCCAGTGCCTCAACCACTATACCACCTGCTGGCCCCACATCCTGTATTTTTATTCTATAAATATGGTAGCCTTACTCACTTTCCAAGTCTGCAGAGCACCTTGGCTCCAAGATGTGGTGGCTCCTAAGGTCCTAGTCAATGATTCCATAACGGAATATGTGTGATGATTGGGTGGGTTGTGATGGACTCTTTAACAGGGAATATTGTGAAGACCTCCCATGTTACTTTCTAGTTGGAGTCTGGAAACCTCTGCCTATCTAATCCCAGAGAAGACAAACTAAATGTTGGGCTGGCTTCTCCTAACATTCTTCCAGGCCCTGGGGTTGATTGGCCTACCTTCATGTCTACAGACACCCGCTTGTTCCTGCTTAAGGCAGCTCTCTTAAAGCTTTCCTATTTGTTAGAGAGAGATTTTTACTATAGGGCACATGAACTCACCAGGTAGACAGAGGGACAGGAGACAAAACCAAGAAATCACCTCCCAGGGGGCATGGCCACACCACAATCCCTTTGGGCACACACCTCCAAGCACCCGGTGGGAGTTTCAAGCCACTTGGTCCAGGACTCGAACCACAATCAGTCACATAGAAGTCCAGCTCCTTAACCACTCTGCCACCTGCTGGCCTCAAGCTTCCCTATTCTATACTCCTATTTAAGACCCTTTGTGGTACCTCCCGTACCAAACACAGGATATAGAATATAGCACCTGTCCAATAATAAATGAGATTTTCACAGATTTTGTTGTGATTTTTGCTATTTTTGTATTGTTTTCTGCTAATAACAGCAAGGAAGGAATCAGTAAAATTATTCCCCTCTAAACATTCATATTTATCTTAATTTTTAAATCTATATAGACAGACAGAGTTGCATACAATGCCATTATACTATATGCCCAACTTGGTGTCTGCTACACAGGAGGGGCTAAACAAATATTTGCCGACAGAGTGAATGAAAGCTAAGTACAAAGCTGAGTACAAAAAAGGCTGGTGTAAAATACATCTACATTTCTCAGAAACACTTTCACTGAAAGGGCTTTTGTATATTATAGGTGCTAGGTCAGGATGGGGGATGAAGGCTGGTTAGCTGTGACACAGCTTGGGACATACTGAAAAGAAGAGTGAGTAGGGAGTGCTAGGAGGAAGTAGAGGCAGGTTTGAGTTATGGGGATTACTCCCCTAAAATAAGAGGTGTTTGAAGTCCGATGACTGGAATGTAAGCAGTATCAAACCACAGTAATAAAAGGAGGAAGAGGAAGGAAATCCCAAACCACATTATCAGGAAGGGGAAGAGAGCTCTTATGCTACTTGGCCCTCTGGCTATATTTTTATTTGTTTGTTTGTTAAGTTTATGTAGTTCTTTCTAATAGGAGTGAGAAAGAGAGAGCGAACCTTAGGAGGATCTTGATGCCACAATCTACCCCCAGGCTTCAGTCAGCCCTGGATCATGGATAAGTGTGTTCTCAGAGTGCTTGAGGAGATCCCAGTATGCAAACCCAAGACCTTTATCATGTGGGTCCTGTTGCATTATTGCTGTGCCTCTGCCTGGCCCCATTTAGGCTCTTTTTCCAAATGGCCACATACCTGGAAGCAACAGATCTAAATTGATATGAATAATTAGGGACTACTAATTCTGTGAGATCAATGTGAGAGATTACTAAATTCTTAAACTCTCCTAGAAAAACAAGCCTTAAATGTGGCTTTATTTAAAATACTTATCACACTTCAATAAAATATTGAAAATAGGGGCCGGCAGGTAAGTTAAGGGTGCTGGACTCCCACATGGCCAAACATGGTTTGAGTCCCAGACCTGGTGGTTTGCTTTCTCACTTTCCTTCCCCCAACCCTGTCCCTCTCTGGTCAAATTAAAATAAATAAATAAATAAAGATAAATAAATAAAATAATTCTTTTAAAAATATTGAAAATAGAGAAAATGGATTGTTAGAATTGAGTTTTTCCCCAAATCTTCTCTAATTGAATTACTTTGTACAATAGGAAAAAGGCACATTAGTTAGCTGGCTGCCATTTTACGTTGAACTACTCTGCCCACCAGAATAAAAGTAGAAATAGTTAAGATTAAAGCAAATTTAACAATACAATACTCAAGATGAAAGCAAATGGGTATCAAATTGTAAAGAAATGTTTTTAATATATGAGGCAAGATTTATTGTTGTTTTTATTATCTAAAATATATTTGTTCATTTTTTTTTCTTCCCTCAGAGCTATTCACCTTTAGGAAGTGGTAGTTTTAATTTTATTTTCTCTAATGCACTTAACTGGAAAACAGATATCTTAGACTGAATTTAATTTAATCCAGCATCTATGTGGCATTGATTAACTATTTAAGGAAGAGAACCATCTACAGGTTTCAAAATTCAACTTGAGGTTTAACCCATATGAATGGTTTGTCAGAAGTAACTTAGAAAAAGAACCAGATATCACTGGAAACATTGTTTTTTATGTTTAACATACATTGTATAAAAGAAAAATGATCAGGACCAGCAGTTAGCATAATGGCTATGTCGCTGGACTCCCATGTAGTCGACCACGGTTCGAGTCCCGGACCCGGTGGCTTAAACTCATGCCGGGCACGTGTGCGTGCATGCCCAAGATCCCAAGAGGAGAATGGAGGAGAAGGGATTGCAGCGTGACCATCCCCCCTGGGGGGTGATTCTCGCTTTCTCTCTCTCTGTCTCTCTCTGTCTGTCTGGCGAGCACACGCGCCCTATAGCAAAAACCTCTCCAAAAAAGGGAAAAAAGAAAAATGATCAAACATGAAGTCATTTGAACTATAATATAGCTCATCTCCAACTTGATGAAAATTGTTCTTTTCCCTTTTTCTTAATATGTTATCTCTATAGTGACAAAAGGGTCAGGGGTGTGCATGCTGTTGATGGTGTCATTAATCACTTAGCTATATATTGATTTTAATGTACTTTAAAATCAGACTGGGAATACCAGATACTTAAGAAATCTTTTACAGGATCTAGATAACTTCCTGTCAGAAGCACTGAAACCTCTTCATAGAAAATAAACGTGGAGGCCTAGCCATGTTAACATGTGCTGAGTACTGCTGCTCAGCAGGCTCAGGCCACATAGGTGGCCAGGGCTCAATTTCCCACCCGGTCTAAAAAGCTGAGCCCAGTGGTGCATGTTTGTGGTCCCAGCTCCTTGGGAGACTGAGGCAGGGGGATCAGGAAATAGCAAGACTCCATCTATAACACACACATATACCAGAAAAGAAAGAAAAGAGAAGAGAAAGGAAAAGAAAAGAAAAGGAAACTTAGCTTGAATCCAAAAGATTAGCTTTCATAATAGCTTATCTTTGAACTACCTCTTTCACTAAATGTTGATATAATATCCGGCCTATCAAATGAAATCAGTGTTTAATGCTTATGAAATGCATAAAACTGTGCAATGTACTGTTTTATGAAGCATTAATCCAGAGATCTAATAATATGTACAGCAAAGTTTATCTTGACAGGTAAATCAACTTATTGCTAAATAAAATAACCAGACAATACCATCCTTGTGTTGAGCTGCAGGTGTTTAAAAAGCTAAGTGAAAAAGGGGAAAACTTCACAGAAGCA
>NW_006160114.1:4923059-4937671 GCF_000334495.1 Tupaia belangeri chinensis | reverse complement strand
GAGTGGTTTGAAAGAATCAAAGCTTGGTTAGTTAGGCAGGTACTTAAAAAAACTCAAAGGAGAAAATAGAAACTGAAATCAAAAGCAGGTGCCTGGTTAGGTTTTTGCAGCTTTACTAAAATTAAGAGAGCTAAGGTTAGAAACAAGAAAAATAACATAGTTATTTTTTGGAACCAGCAGTTAGTGTAATGGCTATGTTGCTGGACTCCCACATAGTCGACCGTGGTTCACGTCCTGGACCCAGTGGCTTAAACTCACGCCAGGCGCGTGTGTGTGCATGCCCAAGATCCCTAGAGGAGAATGGAGGAGAAAGGATTGCAGCTGGCCATCCCCCCGGGGGGTGATTTCTCGCTTTCTGTCTCTCTGTCTGTCGCTCTCTGTCTGTCTGGCAAGCACATGCGCCCTACAGCAAAAACCTCTCCCAAAAAAAAGAAAAATAACATAGATTTTTTTTAAATAAATCTTTTTTATAGGAGAGTGAAATAAAAGTTGTGGCGATAGCTGTACTCTAAAAATTCTATGCATCCTGGGGCTGGATGATGACACAGCAGTAGAACATGAAAGATTCCTGGTTCATGTCTGGAGATCTCCCTGTGCACAAGCATGTTTGCCCATGCTTGGAGGCTGACTGAGGTTGGGGGTGTACGGTGACCTCAAGATTCTGTTAGGGTGCCCAACTCTCTTTTTCTAGCTGTCTCTCTAACTCATGGAAGAAATAAATAAGCTTAAAAAAAAAAACTAAAAAATTCATTGTGATCTGATTACAGGGAGGTAAAGTTCTCTAAAAATAAACATACTCCTTACTAGCCTTAAAAGTATTTATGAAATCCCTACAGAGTCTATGAGAGTTCTCTATCCTATCTTTTTTTTATTTTAGAGATTTTTGCTATAGGGCATATGTGCTCACCAGAGAGAAAACGAGAAGTCACCCCCTAGGGGATGCTCACGCCACAGTCCCTTGTCCTCCATTCTCCCCTTGGGATTTTGGGCATGCATGCACCCATCCCTGGCATGAGTTTTAAGTCACGGTTCTGGGACTCAAACCATGGTTGACTATGTGGGAGCCCAGTGACATAACCACCACACCATCTGCTAGTTCTTTATCCTGTCTTTAAGTTCATTGTAATATACACTCAGAAAGCATTACTTGAAAGCATTGTTAGCCATTGTATCCAAGTGGTATATACATATAAATTACATAAGGGATCTTCAAAAAGTTTGTGAAAAAATATATTTTGAAATAAAAGGATAAATTTCAAAATTCTTTGCACAAAATAAACTTGGACTTTAGTTCCATTTTTCCACAAACTTCTGAAGTTCATATGTTCAGATGCTTACTGAGAAAAATTATTTATGATACTAAAAAAAATGCATATAGACCTATAGTAGAATTCTCCAACTAACAAATAGTACAATATTAAGAAAAACACTTGATCGCTAAAACCATCAATGGATGAATTTTATGATGTACTAATAACATCTCCTTTTGTTTGTTTTGTTTTGTTTTCTAATTTCCAGAGGGCATGTTTAACCTTGTAACCGTGCAATGCAATGCAGAGGCACCAGTTGTATATTGTTGATGTTCATCAGAAGTGTAGTTTTATGTTGCTTAATTTTCTCTGGCCAGTTCAAAGCCTCTAACAATCCCCTTCCATCATTTCCTCATCCCAATCCCTGTTACTCTCTAGACTTGTCTATTAGAATTGGTTGAGGCTATGGACAATTAGTACACCTCTTGCCACCCTTCTACTCAGACCTCTATTCCTTTTAGTCTTCCCTCCTTTAGAAAATGTTTATTTATTTTATTCATGATACTTCATGTGTGCATGAGAGAGAAACAGAAAAGTAACTTCAGCAGGGCTTCAACAAGCCACTATCCCCTTTCCCTAGCCCTCATTCATCGGGTTCTTGGGCTTGTGCGCAACCTGTTTTTTTTTAAGCCCACTTGAGGATTTAAACCTACAGTTGGTCACATGGCTTTCAGCATTTCAATTTGCTACTGACTGCGCCACTGCGCTGGGTCAGTGCTCCTTTTTATTTCAAGTTTTTGCCGTGGAATCACCAGTCAGAAACATCCCCAGGAGGAATAGCCACACCACAATTCCTTCTCCATTCTCCTCCTGAGATCTTGGTCCCTCACGCACATGGGCCTGGCATGATTTTTAAGCCACTGGGTCTGGGATGCAAACCACCATTGCCCATGTGGGAGTCCAGTGCCTCAAACACTACACCACTTGCTGGTCCCAGTGCTCCTTTCTTATTCTCAACCCCAAGCAAGGAACCAAGGTCGTTTTCTGCTTGAGGCTCAGATAACCCTAAAACAATCTGTTTGCAATCTCCTCACACTGAGTTAAAAGAGACCTAACTGATTCTTATTCTAGTTTTTGTCTCTCCAGATTAAATTCTAGCTTACTTGATTCCTGTTCCACCACTTAAGTGTGTTATACTGGAGCTCCCTGTCTCTTCTGATTTCATGTAACTGCTGCCTTTCCTCTCTTATCCACACCTTACAGTTTTTCTTCTCTTTTTCTTTTTTATTCTCTACCCTGTTTTCAAGAGAGGAGAAAATAAAGAGAGAGAAAAATATTTTTGACAGTCACAGTCTTCCTGCCCCAGGCTCCTAATAAGCTAGAATTATAGGTACATTCCAAGCATGTTCAGGTTGGCCATGAGAGCTGAACACAGACCTTCTGTGCAACTTCCAGCCTCCAAGCAGTGGTGTTATCTGTGCATCACTGCAGGTGGGCCACTTCTTTCTTTTTCTTAAGCACAGTGCTATCCTTCTTTAAAACCACATGCACCTTGCCCATAAGAAACATATATATATTTTTTTCCTACATTGGGCATTATTTTTGTTTAATGATATTATATCCCCATTCAGAGACTCACAACAGGCTTCCATATTAACTCTAATGTGTTAAAGATAAATTTTGTGATATAATTAAAATACTGATGACTGCGTCTTCATACAGAAAACTCCAGACTCCAACATTGGTTTGGGTAGAAAGATAGGGTTAATTTATGCTAAGATTGATTTTTTAAAAGTATTAAAATGTAGATTTGGGGAGAAAAAACACTAAGTAAATGCTTTAGTCAGCTTGATCAAATATTCCTAAAAATTTTTTATTATATTTACCCATAATTTATTACTCTTCTGAAATTGTCTGTCATTCCATCAATTGTGGCTTTATTCTTACATGTTTGTGTGCATATTTATTAATTTCTATCTTTTTAATGAATTAATGTTAAATCAATGTTTGAATCAGTAGTATATAGCACACTAGCTTCCCCAGCCTATTTTATAACCTCAATTTTCAATTCTGAAGTCATTTAGGGAATAGATATTGTGCACTTTTAATGCATAAGCATTGTATTTGGTACTAGGGATACATATCTTAAAAAACCATTTCATTTCCTTGGGGAAGATTACAATCCAATGGGAAAATGAAACTAGGTGTGGAGCTTAGGTTTATTGTTAAAAAGAAAGAGTCAGTGGGATTCACGTGAGGCACAAAGAGAGTAATGCATTCAAGGAACTGCCAGTTTTTCTATTTCCTCTATGAACCATCCAACTAGCACTGATGTTGAATGTAAGAGGGAAGAAAGCATACATGGACCTTGAGTAGAATAATGAAGTTCTGTGATAGCCACTGTGGCTCTTCCTGGAGAGTAGGAACCACACTGAGCCAGTGGCAAAAATGTTGCTGGTGATGCTTACTCCATCCATGTTGTGTAGTTCTGAGACATCATGACAGCTGTATTGGCGCAGATATGAATGGATATAAGGGTGTTTCCAGACAGGCATGGAATAACTTGGAATTAAAATAGCTATGTGTGTAATAAGAAAGTGGCTGGGAGTCTGGCTCATGGAGTTTAACCCAAGGCTAGGAAGGCATGCAGCCAGAAAAGGGCTGATTACTTAGAGGAGAAGCAGAAGCAAAGATCACAAGACAAGATGAAGAAAGTCAAAAGTATATGAGGTAATTACAGAGGCTGAAATAAAGATTAAAAATTTTGTAAGCACTACAGGTATTGGGGGTGTCTTAAGCCACAGTATGTCCCTGGGAGTGGTTTGGTGAAGTAGAGTGGAAACAGAGGTCACTTGGTTTATAAATTGAAAGATTTAAATTGTCCAGAAGATACAGAATGGGATAATGTAGCATGGAGCATTTCTACAATGACACGTTTTTATCTGGGCAAATGATGCATAATTTATTCATTCATCATATTCATTCACTGAGCACCTACTTTGTGCCAAACATTGCTCTAGATGCTGGGAATCAGTCTTCAGAATGAAAGAAAACATCCCTGCGGGACCAGCAATTGGTATAATGGCTATATCACTGGACTCCCACGTAGCTGACTGCAATTCGAGTCCCAGACCTGGTGGCTTAAATTCACACCAGGCATGTGTATGTGCATGCCCAAGATCCCGAGAGGAGGATGGAGGAGAGGGGACAGCAGCATGGCCATCCCCCTTGGGGGGGGTGATTTCTCGCTTTCTGTCTCTCTCTGTCTTTCTGACAAGCGCATGCACCCTGTAGCAAAAACCTCTCAAAAAAGAAAAAAAAAGGTTAAAGAAAGAAAACATCCCTGCTTTCCTGGAATTTACAATTTAGTGAAAGGGCAATTCAAGAAATGAAAATAAAAGAACACTAAATACCATGTGGGGATGTGTTATGGTTGGAGTTAGTGATGCCTGACTGGAAAGTAAGTAAGGCATGTTGAGATAAGTGATCAAGAAAGACCAAGGAAGAGGTGGCATAAAAGTTAAGAAAACCAAATTCAACCATCTTTGGTTTGTCTTATTTTGCTTTATTTTGAAATTGCCTCATGCCAAGCATTGTTCAGAGACAGAGAATGCAAAGGTTGATAAAACAGGGGCTTCAAGTTTCACGACTAGAATAGAGGTATCTATAAAATTTATTAAATCCAAAAGATCTCCTGGGACCCCAAAGATATATTTGGATCTGTAATTTTAAAAAATTATACCAGGTATTTTTATTTTATTATTTTAAAAAATTATTTTATTCAACTTTATTTATTCATTCATTTATTTATTTCGATTTGACCAGAGAGGGATAGAGTCAGAGAGAGAGAGAAAGAGAGAGACAGACAGACAGAAAGCAGCCAGGTCTGGAACTTGAACCACAGTTGGCCATGTAGGAGTCCAGCACCCTTAACCATCAAGCCACCTGCCAGTCCTGGTATTTTTATTTTAAATGATAACCACAAAATGTTTTGTTTTAAAATAAGTAATCCACTAAAATATATTCTTCACAATGAATGGTCAGTAGGGCATAACTGAAGTGATACAGAACATTCAGTATTTACTCATATGGAAGGAAAATATCTTCATGTAAGGAGAGTAGACAGGAGAGAAATACATAATAAATGATGAAAACAATTGCCATTTGCTCCAGAAACTCTTAAACATAATGGTTTGTTTATATTAATTACATTATCATAAGTCACTAACAACAAAAAAACCTTAAAATTAAAAAATAATAACTAATTTTGAACTATGGCTGTGGAAAAATAGGGAATTGTGTATTGAGGCTCCTACTTTTTGTGTATCATAAATTGAAATACACTTTACAGTATTATTTACCCTCCTTACAGTTTTGTTATTGATAATATGGAATGTCACAGGGAGTAGACAGAATTCGATCTTTGTCCTCATAGCTCCTCATTATGAAAGAATCAGGAACTTGGGAGATTGGGAATTATTTTGAGTTTCATTCCCTTAAAATAGCTTCAGTCCCAGAAACTAATTTAGACAACCAGACTTTTTCCAAGGGCTTAATGATAGATTTAAATACAAGTTAACCCTAGATTACTTCAAAGAATGAAATAAGTTTAATCTTATTACTGGCAAAAATGACATTTTTTAAATGTTCATAATTTATTGTCTAACCTCTAAAATTCTGCAAACAACAGGGGAAACCCAATCAAGTTAAAGGGGCAAGGTCTCTGTGCCTACATGGATCATACCATGACCTCTAAAGAAGGGCAAGAGAGCTTTAAGGGAAGAGAGTGAGAACCCAATTTAGAGATGAATGGTAAACATCAGAGTCCTTGTACTGTAATTTACTTAGCTGATTTTTTTTAAATATATTTATTTTATACATGATAGAGAACACATGCACATGAGAGAGGGCAAGAAAGGGAGAGTCCCCATTGACAAGGTCTGGTCAAGTTGTGATCTGTTCTCATGGCCTTCTGGCTTGTCAGGGTCATGGGCGCGATTAAACCTGCTGGCCTGGGTGCGTTTCAGGTCATCTGGGCCAGGCATCTGAACCTGTGGTCAGCCATGTGGCTTTCAGGACTGTAGTCCGGTATACTACAAACTGTGCCACATAGGCTGGACCCCCTGATGACATTGATCAAATTGTCAAATAAATTCTCTGAGTTTATTTCTTTGCCTGTTTTATTTTATTTTATTTATTTATTTTGTGAATGTATAACTAATGTGTTTGTTTTATTAAATAATGCACACAACATGCTTTATCTTGAACAATGCTAAACTAGGGCAAAGGTTTATTAATAAGAAAATTCCTAAAGAAAATGCTCTACCTACTGAAGATGACGTAGGAGTTACTGCTGAGGGGTCCATAAAAGGTTTTTCTCTAGAATGTGGATTCACATTCTAGAAGATTCTCAAAAAGTTCATTAAAATATATATTGAGTGACCAGCAGTTGACATAATGGCTATGTCACTGGACTTCCATGTAGTCGACCGCGGTTAGAGTCCCAGACCCGGTGACTTAAACTCATGCCGGGCATGTGTATGTTACAAGCCTAAGATCCCAAGAGGAGAATGGAGGAGAAGAGATTTTGGCGTGCCCATCCCTCCTGGGGGGTGATTTCTTGCTTTCTATCTCTCTGTCTCTCTCTGTCTCTCTGGCAAGTGAACAAGCCCTATAGCAAAAATCTCTTTAAAAAATGTATATGTATATACTAAAAAAAGTACATTGATTTTAAAATTGCACTAAAATAGACTTATATTTTTATTCAATATTTTAATGAAATTCTGAGGTCTTCTTATATGCTGCCTGTCTTCTTAGATGCAAAAGATGTACTCAGTATTTATTTCTAGAATAAATATAATTAGGATAGAGAGTTAACCCAAGGCTTTTAGCTCCTTCCAACACTAGGAAACACATTTAAGTGGCTTTAAATCATGATAGCAATTGAATCCCCAGTTAGGGCCACCAAAGAAACCTGTGTGTTACTCAGGGATGAAGGTCCTTGTTGAATAAATATAATTTAAAGCATGCAAGTAGGAAATGAACCTGCTTGAAATGTACATTCTCCCAATTTTTTCTATTTTGCCTTTCAGTTGAATGACACTTTGAATTTTCAAAACACTCATATATAATTTAATTTTTGTCAGTGTAAGAAGAGCAATGTATTCTTTCCTGCGTTTCACAAATAAGGAAACCTACATTTAAGGATATTGAATGGCTTCTGCTATTCCTTCTGCTTATCATTCTCACCTGAGATTTGAATCCTATTTTTACACTTCTCAAATTCATTGCTATTTTTCTTTTACCACTTTTTATTGACTTCATGTTTAGCATTGAGAGTATCCAGAATTTAGCTGGACTGGAATATCCTGAGAAATGCAGAAATGGTGTAGGCAAAATAATAACAACACCTATTATTAAATGAATGTTTATTATATGCAAAGTACCATTCTAAGTATTTTATATGTATTATCCATTTGATCCTTGTCTAGAAGTCAAAAAGAAAGGACTTTTATTTTTCCCATTTTATAGATGCCATGGCTTTGGAAGATAAAAGATGGATAATATAACAAAGTCACAAGCTAATAGGTAAAGCTCTGGCATCAACATGGTTGACTGCTTCCTCTACTTTCTTGATCAGCCACTTGCTATACTGCCTGAGGAAACGGGCCCTCTCTTTCACTATTCCTTGGATATGGTGTTCTTTGACCTTAATGAACTCAATAACACTAAGAGAATGCTTCACAGTGCTTGCCTGAGTGGCCCAAAGTGTACTATGTTCTTAAACTATATATATTTATATAGTCATGGTAAATTACTGTAGCAATGTAATAAAGCAAGGTTGTGTGAGAAGCTCAATTTACTCACCCTTTATAAAATAGACAGACTGAAAAATGCTGAAGTGGGTATCAAGATGATTTTAATCACTAGGAATTTGTTCAGTCCAATATCCTGTGAGTGCCTTCTGAGATGTTTGAGATACCAACCCAGGGATTCCCAAAGGGAAATGATGGTCCCTAAAAGCATGAAAATTTTAAAAAGGGGGACCAGCAAGTGCCATAATGATTACATTGCTGGACTTGAACATAGTCTACTGCGGTTTGAGTCTGGAACCTGGTGGCTTAAAACTCATGCTGGATGTGCGCACACGTGTGCCCAAAGTCCCGAGAGGAGAATGGAGGAGAAAGGATTGCAGCATGGCTTTCCTCGCTGGGGGATGATTTCTCTCTTTCTCTCTGTCCATGAGCACATGCGCCCTCTAGCAAAAATCTCTCTCAAAAAAAAAAAAAAAAAAAAAAAAAAAAAAAAGAGAGAGAAAGAGAAAGAAAGAAAAATTTAAAAAAGGAGTTATAATATTTGTAAAGTCAATAAAATATTATGATATGAGAGCTTACAGCTAGAACTAAATTTTGCTTTCCAGAAAGCATGGAATCTGATGCTTTTTTAATTAACAGAACAAAACCCCAAAAATCAATCAACTTTGTGAGCATTGGAAGACTAGCAGAATCAGTGTGTGGTGATGGGGCCCTAACACACACCGAAAAGGGCAGGCAAAAATTGGTGACTGTGAGCCAAAATGCAGCTTGGAAAGACGGTTTTCCCAGAATTTTCAGAGACTTTTTTCTAAATGAGGAAATAAACAAAAGGAAATTGCATTTCAGAATTCACTGAAATGTAACCTGAAGAATAGTTGCTAAATCCCATTTCTCTTGATAAGAGTATGTGCAGAGGAAGAGTCCCCAGAGCTCGTTAACCTTCTATCCTGCAAAAAATGAAATGGGTCCCTGCAAGGAAGGCAATTTCCCATTAGAAAGCAGGCGACAACATGAAATAATGCACCATAACCATGGGCTCTTGGAAAAGGATTTCTGGCATATTACAGTTAGAAACTGGGCTTTATTCTTAAGCGAAGACTTACAACAAAACATTCAGCAAGCACACAGCAGAGAGGTAAGGGCCAATGGTACAGAATCAGAGTTGAAGTGGGAGGGAGAGCTGTAGACAGAGTTAATGGAATTGCAGGGCTGTGGGCTTCCAGATGTGTACGTGGGTGGAAGACAAGTCGTGCTTACTGCCAGGGTTCTGGGAAACAGTGGCGATGGGTCTTAATTATATAGCACTAAAAGAAGAAAGGAAAAAAGAATCTTTTATTTTCCTCTCATTTGCCCAAGTTGCATATCATAGGATTATTAGTAATTTCAGAAGTTTGGAAGGGAAGTGTTCAAAATAATAAAAGCTTTGAAATAAATTATGGTGTGTCTATCCAACAGAATTTTACATATTCAGTAAAAACTGTATTTTAAAAGATAACAGTAAGTTGGATTAACGCTCACAATCTAACACCAAGTGAAAAAAAAGTGCAAACTTTGGTATTAAAAATTAATCCGTTTAAAAATATTTAAAATATTTTAATATTTACTATTTAAAGAAGAAACCTAAAAATCTAAAGGAAATATTCGAACTAAAAAAATTTAAATGTTCAAAGATAACCTAAAATTCAAACTTAACAGCTCTTTTTTTCTGGTAATATTACACATGGTATTAGAGTTTCTATTTAGTTTTCTTTGTTTAATATAAGCTTATCATGACCAATGTGTAGTATTTCTGTTTAGAATCAACAAACTTTATATATGGGTCCGACTTGGTGATGAAGCATGTAGCAAACTGAACTGCAGTGCTGGACCACGGTTCAGCCTGAAAACTCACCAGGCATGTGCAGGTACTAAGGATCTTGACGAGCTGGGGGACTGGGGACAGGAATCACTGTGTGATGAGACTCTGTAAAGGGTGTGTCTCTCTCTTTCTCTCTCTAGTGCATACACATGTGTTCTCTATCATAAATAAAAATAAACTTAAAAAATATGAACTTAAGTATGAAGAGAGAATGATAATTAATGACAATGAAGCAATACCACCATAAACATGATTGAAATTTATTTAAATTTTTACTAAGAAGTATATCCTAGTAGTAACCAGTAAAACTATAAGAATATTAATTTAGCCAGTAAGTGATTACACTATGTGCTGTTCATTGAAAAAATACAAGGAATTCAGAAGTAAAAGTAATATTCCTAGCTTGAGGAGCTCAGTATTGGTGGGGAGGCTAAGAGAAAAAAAATTACCCACAGCACTGTGATCAGTGCTCCTCTGATGATGCCCCTAGACACTGCATGAGCATGCTGAAAAGGAACCAGCCAGCCAGCCAGTGAGATTTGTGGGAGGCTTCCAGAAAGAGGTGACATCTAAGTTCAATTTTGAAAGATGATTGAAGAAATAAAAATGTATAAGGGCGTGCAAGCTAAGTTAATATATAAAGCCACAGAGCAGAGTGAGACCAATAGCTTTCTGATTATTCTGAAGTTTAGAGAGGAAAAGAGAAAACCTTAACTGGGGATGGAGAGGTGGGAAAAAGTTCGAGCAATGTGAAGGACTTGTGGAGGAGTTTAGAATATCTTCTAGATTTCTCAGACACTAGATAGAAGGTAGCATCACTTGGCTCACATAGGAAATACAGATAGAAGGACAAGTTTGGAGGGAAAGTTCTGGAAATATTCATTTGGAAGGTAAATGATATATGGCCCTGGAGCACAGTCCTTCATTTGTTCTACAAGTACTTTGAAATGATAATCGGGGACTGTCATAAGCTCTGAGGATGCACAAGTGAATAAGATGTCCTCTGATTTGAGAAAGTTTGCAGTCTGCCTGTAAGATAGACTACAGACAAGCAAAGAAACAAAATGTCCAGAGGTTGGAGACAGGCCATATTGCAGGGGTAAGACATGACCATTTACGAGGCTGACCCATATGTGAAGGTTCCACATTCACATCCAGAGACCTCCCTGAGTACACAGGCATGTGCTTACCGATCACCTAGGGGCAACCGAGGCTAGGGGTAGATTGCATCAAGACTCTCCCTACTGAGGATGCTGTTTCTTTTTCTCTTTCTCTCTCACTCATTGAATAAATAAACCTTTTTAAATGTCGAGAAGTTGTAACTGCTATCAGGAAAATTAATCTGATGCCATAAGAGGAAGTAATGGGGTTATTTAGATGGATGTCAAAAAAAGACTTTTTGCAGGGGCTCAGGAAAGATTAGGGCTAGGACAGTGATCCAATAATATAGTCTGAGGTAATCTTCAAAATATTAATGGCAAATAAGTATTACAAAAACTATGTACAGATTTCATACTTTAATTCCATTTTCCCATAAATGTTTTGAAGTCCCCTTGTATTGTTGTAGGTGGCATAGATTTAATCTTTTCTGTGTCTAGATGATTATTTCCTTCAGTCTACAAGATAGCCCTCTATGGAAGCACTACTGAGGGACAGAAACATGCCCAGAATCTAAGGAGACCCTATCTTTGGTAACACTTGTAAGCACATGTGCTTTCTGTTTGTCCTGAGTTGGGTCTTGAGAAGGCCTTATGAAACCTGGTGTGAGAAGGAGGAACTCAGGGGAGAGTGTCACCTGACAGCCACAAGACAAGACTGTCTAAGGAGAAGGAAATGGTCGGCAGTGTCCAGGAGACCATATACCTTGGAAAGGACAAACACCACCTGGAAACCATCCACTAAATTTAGCAACCAGATGATTATTGGTGAACATAGCAAGAACTATCTCAGTGAGGAGATGGTTCCTCAGTGAGAAGCCCAGATTGCAGTGTGGATAAGGGGAGATTTATTTTCCAAGAGGTACAGAGTGGAATCTGTATGTTTCATTATGATTGTTTTGGTTTGATATAAAGAAGGATGAGACCAGAAGTTTGAGCCTATCCAGGTGGAGGGGTTGAGAGTAGAGGAAGCAGAGGAAATAACCGATTTAGTAAAGTCCCTGTAGGGTCAAGGAGGGATAGAAGGCAGAAGACAGGTCAGGAAGAAGCCAGTAAGTACACCACCACTTCCGCTGTGGCAAGAGGGAAGGGAGTAAGAAGCCAGGTAAAGGTAGGCAATGGCCTGATTTCTTTTCTCTGTTGTATATTTTCATTTATTCAAAGTGAAGGTCATAAGGAGAGAGGTGGTTCTACTCAAAGTTCAGCTTTGAAACAGCTTGTGGAGAATAGGAACAGAGCCTGTCCACAGACTTGTAGAAAAGACTCCAAGTAGCCCTGAGGTTCTTCTTGAGCTTGGAACCTAAAAGACTGGATATAGCAGCTCTATCAGCACAGCTGTGAAATTTCCTGAAGCAGAGTTAGCAGCTGGTGGGCATAGATATGGGCCCGGCTGTGGGGCACAAGCTGCTCAAGCACACCTGTTCCAGGCAGATCACTTTTTTTTTTTTTTAATTGCTGACATTTGCTCACCAGAGAAAGAGAAAGAACTTCCTAACAGAGCATGGTCATGCTGCAATGCCTTTCCCATTTCTCCATCCTGTCGGGATTTGGGGCACACATGGCCAAATACCCAGGGTGTTTTACAAGCCACCGAGGATAAGATTCTAACCATGCAGTGGGCCTCACTTCACTCTTTCATCTGGCTTCTTTTGGACAGTCCTCAATTCATGGACCATTGAACAGCTGGAACTAAACAAATTTGCAGTATCAGAATTTATCTTCAAATCAGTGATTAAGGAAAACCCTTAATCCATGGCATCCAAATATAAAATACATACTGGAATAGAAAACACCAAGATCTCAGGCTCTCTAAAACTAAATAATCACTAAAACAGGTTGAATGTTTCTGACTATTCTATTCCTCTGTATGTAATGCTATAGTTTCTGCCTCTGTTTTATTCAATTAGAGCTTTTAATAAGAAGTCAAATAAACTGTTTTCCTGAGAATGTCATTGTTAAACATTTTGCTGTTATATTGTATAGCAGCCACTTTAAGACAACACAAATCTTGCTCCTTACAGAGCATTTTGTTACCACTGCATGCATGCAAAGTAGAGGATGTAATCAAAAGGGTATTTGGCTTGAGTCCAGAAAGCAATCTGGATTAGTCTGTAACTGTTTGCCATAGTTTCAAGTCCATTTCTGATTCATGAATTATTGCTTCATAACTGACTATTTCAAAGGTTTACCAGGGTGGTACAAAAAAGTTCATTATTACTTTCTCACTCATTCTGAAGTACGTATCTCTAGTGAACACTTTTTAATATGTAAAATAGCAAAATGAGGTAGTAAAAACTACGTTCACCATGATCTCTTTTCCCCACTTTCTCCCAACAGTATAAACTGATAAAGCGAATGTTTTCTAAACGTGTAGAATTGTAGAGGGGTTCCACCAGGGAGCTGAGTTTCCACTCCTTAAGTCAGTAGCGATGTATACAGTAGAGGGGAGACTGAGTAATTTTTTGTTAATTTTCAGATTTCCTGTGAAACACCAAACATTAAAATAAACAGCTGACTGAATTTTGGTTCTTATTTGGCAGACTGATAGAAAGAAATTTAAAAGAAATTAAGATTCAAACGCATTACTGTTTCAATTTAAAAATTCCCTTTTGAAGTATGTCTCTTCTGCTCACCAAACGTGAAGTTTGAAGACATTAATCACACTGTTGAATTACATCTCTAAGGTCCTCAAAATGCCCCAAAAGCAAAATTTTGTGAATCATAAGACACTCTGAAGCTTGAGGCAGTAGTATTTTTTTTTCTTATGTTTTTTACTAAAATATGAGGGGATTTCAAAAAGTTTGTGGGAAAATGGAATTAAGGCACAAGTTTATTTTGGTGCAATGATTTTTTAAATTCACTCATAGTTTTATTATAATACACATTTTTCATGAACTTTTTAAAGACCTCTCATATTTCAAAATTCTTCTATTTCTATATTCTCTTTCTTCTAATACTTCTTTAACTGCTTTAATGCTTCTTTTACTGATTTAATGCTTTCCCAGAGCGTGTAAATCTATTTTATGTAAGTTCCTCACAGTTTAACCTTAGTATTTAAGTTATTTTTCTCCTACACAATGGCTGTGAAATAGAAATAACATTTTGACTTTAAACCATTAATATGATTGTAGGTTGCAATCAGGTAATTATTTCATTGATGAAACCAGGAAAAATAAACAGGCTGGAAGAGCACCAGCATCCAACTCCACAAGAATGTCAGCCAAACTGAGTAGTTGATTTCAAGAGACTCAAATTCAGGAAAACTGTGATGAGTTATTGTGACACTAACTTTGGCATATTAGAAATTTTTGTCATCGTTGTGCCGGTTTCTGAGACTGGAGGGAAGAAAACGTATTATCAAGAATTAGAAGGAATGGAGCACAGCCAGAATCAGGATCTGGGGGTGAAACAGAGGGGCAGGAAGCTCCGTGAGTGGAGACCCTGAGGACCAGGCTGTCAGGTTGGCAAGGGAGGGACCACAGCTCCTGGAAGGAGTGGGGCGCTCGACAGTCCCGGAGAGGGGGAGGGAAAG
>NW_006160114.1:4880777-4922772 GCF_000334495.1 Tupaia belangeri chinensis | reverse complement strand
GTGGGCCGCTCGACAGTCCCGGAGAGGGGAAGAGAAAGAGGAGTGGAGGAGCGCCTGGCGGAGGGGAGAGGAGAGGGAAAGTGGCAAGGGAGTAGAGTTGAAGGAAGGAGCCCAGAGGTTAATCTTGAGCGGCGCTCCGGGTGGCAAGGCATCCCAGTCTCCGTACGTGGCCGGGCGTCCCAGCGTGGGACGGACTCATGTCGCGCCGGTGGCTGGTCCTGGGACCCCAGCGATAGCGCCGCGCCTGGCCTTTCCAGACGCTCGGAGTCTGAGTCGCAGGCCACGCGGGAGTGGCGGTGGCTAGAAGCTGGTCGTTATGAGGACGGATCTAAAATGAGCAGCAAACAGAAACCCTTACAAACGCAGCTTAGGAGATCAATCAGTGAGCAGTTACGGGACTCTACGGCCAGAGCCTGGGATCTGCTGTGGAAAAACGTCCGGGAGAGACGACTGGCAGGTCAGTGCCCGGGAGGCAGATTCCCGAACCCGCGGGGGCGGGAGGAGGCGCCAACCGCGTTGCAGTCCTGGGCCCGCTGTTCTGCTGTGGCCGTGGGTCCCTGAGCACAGGTACCCGAGCCCGAAGTCCTGCCGAACAGGCTGGGTGCACCACCCTCCCTGGGTCGGCGGGGAGCTCCCGCCGCGCCCCCGGGTGGGTGTGGGCTCGGTGCCCAGCGCGCGCGCTGACAGCCAGGCCGAGTGCTTCACGCGGCAGACCAGCGTGCGAGCAGTGGGTTTCCCTCTTCTCCTGGACTAGCCCCTGTGCCCATCCCAGTGAGTAAGTGCCCAACCCAGATAGCCCTTCTCCAAAGAACTGTCTCCCAAATTCGCACAGAGTATGCGGGGGAGAGTCAATGCAAGATAAGGGAGCAAAGCCAAAGCTGTGGGAGACTAGACTCTTGGAGTAGAGGGGGAAGATTTGGAGGAAGACAGGTGGGCAGTAGGTGTGAGTAGCTAGCTGTTCACAGCCTCTCTCGCCATGGAACGGGGATTTTTCACTTTGGGGTTGCAAAGGAAAGTCCTCCCTTTGGGACTTCATTACTTCGAGTTAGAAAAAGGGAAAAGGTGATTATTCTGAGCCAAAGAGTTTTTAAGCATCCTTGCTTAGGTCCAAAGACCATCCCCCTCCTTGGCACCTCTCTGAGCCTCCAACTTTGGCTTCACCTTGGTGCATGCTCCGTGAAACCAACACCTTGTGGGGTCAGGGTGCAGTGAGTGGTCCTGGTTTTCTTGGAGTCCTCCTTAAGAGCTCTAGGTCCCTTTAGTCACAATATAGTAGCCAAGAGAAAGTGGCCCAGCTTCACAGCAGTTCCTGGGCAGTCTGGGGTTTAGGACTTCCTCCTGCTCCCAGTGCTAGCTTCTGGAAGATGCTTCAGCAACTGAGGAAAGTGTGATTGGAAGGGCCCCTGAAGTGACCATGAGTCAATTCTCTGGACCTTGGTTTTTCTGTGTCCATAGGATAGAAGAAAGTTCTAGAGCAGGAGGTGTAAAGCCTGAGTAGAAGGAAAGGATGCCATGAGTTAACGGGAGAGAACCTTCCCTGGGTCTTTCCCCCTTTTCTCTATTTAAACTGTAAAATGAGTAGTTTGCTTGGTGTTCTGCCCTTAAACCCAAGCAATCACATCTCTCCATCAGCCTGCCAGCATTCTGGAGTAGATGCCCAGAGTCTGTCATCACCTTGAGTAGAAGGGCCCTTATCAAGCTCACTACATTAGAAATAGACATTATGAATGATCCCAACACCCGATGTTGGGAGCATAAAATGTTCATTCCGTATTTTCTCTCCCACACAGTGACTCCATTTAGTAAATACCAAGAAATAAACAGACTTTTTGGGCAGGACCCAGAAATAAATTGTGGTAAACCAGTCATTTTAACTGTTGATTTTAAAAAACTGGTATGTGCATTGTAGACCTCAATTAATAACAATTAATAACTTTTCCTATTATCATCCTAAATTGTATAATCTAGGTGATGGATGGTATTAGAAAAACTTTTGTGATCTAGTAAACTGTTATTGCTTCATAACATCAGAATGCTTACTGCAAATGTCTCTTTCATAGCTCCTGTTATTTAAGTGTGTTAAATTTGTTAAATCAATGGATCCTCAGGAAACAAGAAGTCTTTCCAGGAGGGCTGCCAAGCCCGTGCTGGGTTTTTATAGAAGCTGAGACCAAAGATGACTGCAGCCCTGTCTTTTTCAAAAGGAAATCTGGGAAGGAAGGGAACGTAATATAAAGACCAAAAACTATTAAGATTGTCCAGGAAAGCCATATATTCACATACAGTATCTAGGTAGAGATTTTAAGACCATGATGATATAGAAAATAAGGCTAAAAGTGGCATCAGAATGGAAGTATAGGAGTTCTCTCAGAGTAGGGCATTTTTTTTTTAAATAGTGGCATGAGGTTTTAAAATGTTTAATCAGAATATTAATATCTTCTTACCCATAATCTGCTTACCACTCTGCTAACAGTGGATGCCAGCAGGTTATTCAACTGGGACCAAACAATCCTCTGTGAAGCATACTTCAACTTCTGCTTCTCTAAGCTGGGATGCTTGCCACAAAACCAAGCCAACTCTATGAAGGAGCTTTTAGATGCAAATTGATTTTCTTGGGTTTTCTTGCTAAGGTAGCTAAAATATGGAACTTTGGCCACGAGACACTGAAATACTTAAGTTATTAATGTTGGCATCAATTCTAGGTGAAAGTGTTCTTCACTCATAAAAGTGTTCTTTATATGGTTCAGTTCAAAATATCAGAATAACCAACTATATGGATGTGCTCCCTGAGGACATCTGTCCTGGCAAGAGATGATATGAGGCTATTGCCTTTTATTTTTTGTTTTGTGTTTCATCTTTCTCTTTCAGATAAAAAATTTGTTATGGACTTCTTTAACTTGCCTAAAATTTTTATTCTTATTACTACACTTAGTCAATGGAACAATGTTCAAAGTGCTTTATAACACACTTGTGTTTGTTATTTAAAATGTTCTGAAGGTATTCGATTCTCTCTTTTGCTTTTGTATAGTCCAAGAAAAGAAATTCTTATTCTAACACACTCATTTCTTTTCATGAAAGGCTGAAAAAGATTAAGTGTCTTGAAGCATTTGGTTTTTGTGCTATGAGGCCATATTCAGGCAGGAGGAGATCATACATAATTGGGAAAATCATTTCTTAACATAGATCACGGTGACACAAATAATGAAACCAGTGGAAAGATAAGATGTGAACAATGTTCAAATATGTTCATTTCATTGCAAAATGATAAAAGAGAGTTATTGTTAAAGAAGAACTGATGTTGAGACTCTTTCTTGGACTTTCCAATTCTGAGATAGCTGTTAAATTTGTACCAGGTTGAAATGGTTTTATTAATGCATCCTTCTTAATTTCCTAGGATTCTAATCCTCATGGAAGTCAGCAAGAATATTTCTCACTTGCCATCCCAACATTGATTATTGTAATGGTGGGAATTATTACTTATTTCCAAAATGACAAACTTGGTTAGCATTCAAAGCAGGATTCAAATTCAAGTTGTCGGGACTCAAAAGCTGCCTGTGCTCCTTCCTGATGTACCACACTACCTTACCTCTAGGCTTTGTGAAGACACATGGACTTCCAAATCCTTTCTAAGGCCACTTGCAGTTAGATTAAAAAAAAAAAATACTGGAAAAATTACTCTTTCTTCCCTCCTGGAGTTCTTTCTTCCCTCCTGGAGTGATAAGGATAATCCTATGTACCTAATGTAGCTTATCCTCTAGAACTTTTAGTTCACTCTCTAGCACACAGATGCATGGAGATTTCAAACAGCTGTACGTATAGTTTGGTTCACCCTGCCACTTCTATTGCAAGGGCTGCAAGAATGAGATGTTGTTGTAAAAGCACAGCAGGTTTCTTTAAGGTGAATGAATACCAGGTTCTTTCTGCATCCCCAGTTCCCTAATCAGCCACCAATGGTGACAATTTTAAAGTTTTGTACCATCATTGTATTCTCTAGGTAGAAGCAAGCTCTTTAGAATTTCACTAGAATTTCACGTTTGTAAGCAGCTTGAATTGTGTTTCAAATGTTGAAATCCAAATGACTTTTCTCAAACTTTCCGCTCCTTTATTTTAAAACCCTGCTCTATTTTAATGGATATTTAATCCATACTTTATACTTCTATGACAATATTTAGGTAGCTTGTGAACTAATTGATGTCCACATCTTTTGATCTTTTTTATAGTCTCATTTTAAGTCATTTCTTTGAGACACAGGAAGCTCTATTGCTGCCAAGAATATACTAACTTAACACACTGAAAAGTTTGAGATTCATTAGAAACATTAATTCCACCAAATTTCAGTGAGTCTTTGTCATGTCAAAGCAGGTTTATTAATTGTCAAAGTCAACAGTAGCATCCTGTGATGTGATATAAACATGAGATTGGGACTTTAATGCAAAAGAGAATCAAAATAAAACATGAGCTATAAAAAAGTTCCTTGTTAAAAATCTAACTGTGCTCTATGATATCAGAAGTACAGGGTGATATTAGCTGTTGCTTTTTATGTATTTTATACCATTTTTTACTATCCCTTTTCTGTCAAGAATAGGTCACACTACTCTTTCAGGGTTAAACAACATCTTTTGAGATGGGACTACATTTAGATGTAATCTATATTCACAATGATAAAAAAAAAAAAAAACTAAGTCAAGTAAATATAGAACTAAAATCAGAGAACATATCACACCAATAAGATTCTCAATCTCAGTTAAACAGAGAATAATCCAGAGCCTTTAAGAAATACTAATGCTCTGGCCCATGCCAAAAATTCTGACTTGGTTCAGATGGGCTTTGAGTATCCATGTATTTTAAAACTCTTACTTAACATTTCACTATATGATCCAGGTTGAGAACCAATGATTTCCATTAACTTTCACATGATAACTGGCAGAATTCTGGATCTGAAATGAGTAAATATTCTAAGCTCTTAAGAAAGATTTTGCTTAAAAGAGGTTAGAATAAGTTTGTTGTATTACAGGCACAGTAACAAAAAAGTTCATGGGCCAGCAGATGCCATAGTGGTTATATCACTGGACTCCCACATTGCTGACCATGGTTCAAGTCCCAGACCTGGTACAGCTATTTCCCTAGGATGGATTTCTTACTCTCTCTCTCTCTCTCTCTTTCTCTCTCTCTCTCTCCAGCAAGCACACATGTTCTAACGCAAAAACCTCCAAGAAAAAAAAAATTCAGTGGTACATAGAGAACAATTAAAAAGGTGGTAGGAGTTGGTGGTGGGAGATGATGTCCTCAGCTTAGACAGGGTCAGGTTATAAGAGCAGGTTGGACTTCATTGCTGGGGAATGAGGTTTGGATTTGTTTCTACATGTGATAAAAACAGAGGACTTTAAACAGAGGAGTGACAAGATCTAAACAAACTACTACCACCAGCAATCCAAGTAAGAGAAAGATGGTGATATAAACTAAAGCGATTATGATGGAGATGGAGAGAAAGGGACAGATTTGAAACATGCCTTGGAAGTCGAGGCAACAATGCTGACAGATTCACTATTAAAGGCAAAGAAGACAGGGTTTGAGATGACTACATGGAGGGTACATTGGCTGAGATGGGGATACACGGCAGATTGCATGGGAAAGATGAGGAGCGGAGGTCTCTATTGGCCGTGTTAACTTTGGATGCCTATTAGATATCCAAAAGTAAAATTCGAAGAATTGGTTGTACAAGTACAAGTTTGAGAAAAAAGCTGGAGCTAGAGGCATAACTTTAGGAGTAATTGTCCTATGACTATCAGTAAGACCTTGGAATTAGATAAGGGCTCCTTAGGAAGAGAATATAAATAAGGGTAAGGGCCCAACAACCAAATTGTAGGGCATCCTTTATTTAGAGCACAGCATTCAGATGTAAATATATATGTGTACATGTACTAAATTCCTGCAGAATCAGAAAGATAATAACACTGTTCTAAAATTTAACATTCTTCTCACACAATAGTGCAATATTGAACAATCTTTTGTGACGAATCTATTTATTTGGTCTCAGAACTGTTTATGAGTAAAAATTATTTTTAAAAAAGTATTCCTCACTCACAAAAATAGCCTTTTAACCTAAAAACGATATTGCACAGTAAAAATTAAAATTTAAAAATAACATCTGAAGGAAAGACTTCTCAAAGTTGTCCCCCATACATAAAAAATATATCTGTATAGTTAATGAAATAAAAAATGGCCTTAGCATGAACATTTCTCGGGTTACTAGAACTCATTAAGTCTATATATAATGGGATCAGAGCCTTATATTGTTCAGGTGACTTCTCTAAGGGTCATGATACTCAGGAATGTCTAATCAAACAAAGATTTGCTCATAGAAAAGGTCCTGTATGTTGATTTTTCCAATATTGCACCCAGTTATTGACATTTATTGGTTGTGCTTTGCTTTTAAGAAAGTTGATTGAGGTGAAATTTCTCAGAGGAAAATAGTAGCCAACATCTCAAATTTTTGTGTTTTTATTTTTATTTTGTATTTTTTTAGAGGTTTTTGCTATAGGGTACATGCACTCGTCAGAAATGCAGAGAGAGACAGAGAGACAGAAAGTGCGAAATCACCCCCCCCCCAAGGGGGATGGCCACACCACAATCCCTTTCTCTTCCATTCTCCTCTCGGGATCTTGGGCACACACGCACATGCACCCAGTGTGAGTTTAAGCCACTGGGTCCAGGATTTGAACCATGGTCAACTACGTGGGAGTCTAGCAACATAGCCATTACACCAACTGCTGGTCACCAACTTTTGTATTTTCAAGAAGAGTAACTTAAACTTGACCAATCCTATCTACAATATACTGGCTAACCCTTGGAGATAAGATAGTTTCCTTCTGGAATTGGAGCAAAAAAAATAAAACCGTGTTTGCTAATTGGTAGTAGCTCTGAATAAGAGACACAAGCTCAGCTAGTTGGCTGAAACTCCTTTAGAAGACCATTTGATAATTTTTTTGTGAGTCACTAACTTGATCATTTTGACATGGAGTACATGTCTAATTAATATGTACTTCTCTTGTGCTTTTTAAGTTTTAAATTTAACAAAACAGCTTACAAAAAAAAAAATTGTCTTAAGACCATATAGTTTCGGGAGAAGGAGGGCAGGTATCCAACATATATTTCTATTATATCTTCGGGAGAAGGAGGGCAGGTATCCAACATATTACATATTTTCAAAGTTTAGAGATGTTGCAAAACAAAACCAAAATTATTTGAAAAGTATTACAGCATTCCTGAGTTTTTTTTCAAAGTCCTTGAATGTTTAGTCCTAAAACATTCAAATAGAAGGACAAATATATTTGTTGTGTTTGTAGTTAGCCAATAAGTATCTATTGAGCCATGAAATAGCATCCTTGTCAAAGCATGTTGGGACAGTAGTGCAGGGTATTAATTCAGTACTGTGGTTGTATCCTGGCAAAGGACATAAATTTTATTATGCTGCTCAAAGCACTTAACTCATTTATTTGGCCAGAAATAGAGCAAGCTTCCAGAAGTTGCAAAAGAACAGTATAGAATGTATCATAATTACAAAATACTGTATTTTTAAATCTGCTGCGTCAAACCATTTTACATTCTTAGGTAGAATATATCCTCAGTAACATTTTTATCCAAAATAATATTTTCAAAATCTTATAATTCTGTTATTTTGTACAATAGTCTTATCTATATTTCATCATGCATACTGTTTGTTTAATATTTCTTTCTCCTTCTTATATAATAAATTAAATGAACAATACAGACAATTGTGCAACTCCATAAAAGTTGATACATTTACTGGCAATGATATTAAATGGAAAGTCTTATAATGTAGTTCTTATCCTCTCTCCATCTAGATAAAGGAGAAAGATTTTCAGATTCCCTGAAGGATCTTTTAAGTGTTTTCCATTGAAATTTAGTATTTATTATAAGAATAAGGACCCAAAGACATGAGTGTTTGGATACTTGGAATGTATAACTAGTATAAATTATACTGATCCATTACTGACTGGGATGTATGGATTGTAACAATGACATCATAAAGATGTCAAGAGGATGCTTCTTGTCCTTGCCTGATATTGAGATGTGTTCATTACAGAACCCTTTAAACACAATGATTGAATGCACCTTTTCTAGCCACAAGAATGTCCCCCAACAGTCTTAGAAGCAAATTTTTTAGTACCAAGAAAAAATTTCATAAGCAATAGACATAAAAGAAAAATAATTGTAAAAATTAAAGTGGGGAAAACAAAAACTTTGAATATTTCCACTATTGTCTTATAGGCTATTTTATAAAAGAATAAAGAGAGATTTTGTGCTAAGTGTTTGATTCTAGCTCTTAAATCTAATTCAAAACAAAAATAAATGAAAAAATATACTCTTAATTTTTTAGGGTAGCACCATAATGGTGAAAAAGGTTTGAAGTTATTTAGAATGTTGTATGTTAAAAATCACAACTGTAGGGCCAGCCAGATGGCCTGGTGGTTAAGGCAGCTGGATCCCACATGGCTGACTATACAAATCCTTAACCTGATAGCTTGAGAAACATACCAGGTGCATGTGCATATATGCCCAAAATTGTGAGAGAAGAATAGAGAAGAAAGGATTGCAGCATAGCCATTCTCCCTCATCCCCCAGAGTGGCACCTCACTTCCCCTTCTCTCCAGCAAGCACATGCACCCTATAGTAAACAAACAAACAAGCAAAAACAAATCATACACAAAAAAGTCACAACTATATAATGGGTAATTAACATGTGTGAAATTAGCTTCTGTTAAATGATAATGTTGATATAAATATCTGCCACGCTATGTCTACAGTGCTAGGAGCAGATTGCCCAGTGTCTTCAATGCGTGTCCTTTAACTTTTGGTTTATGTACCCAGGTACTGGAGATGGGGCTGGTGGTGTTGGGGCATGATGACAGTTATTAACAATGCATGATGACCTAATTGTTAATAGTAACTACAAGAACCAAGACCACATGGGTGTGAATCATGCCTCCACAACTTAAGTAGTAGGCCATTGGGCAAGATAATTCATCTCAATGTTTTTCAGTGTCTTTGAATTTAAAATGGAGGATTTAGTAATCTGATAGTACAATGGTTAAGTACTGTGCAGAGGAAGCCAGATCCTACAAAGTTGATCAGGATATAAGTCCTAATCCCAGAAATTTGAAAAACACGCTGGGCACAAATGCATGCCCAGTAACCTAAAGCAATGGAGAATTGGAGAAAAAAGGTCTGTGGCATGACAAGACCACACCCCCATTGGCTTTTTCTCTCTCTCTTTTTCTCTGTCTTTCGCTCTTTCTCTCATGCAGAACTTCGCTTTCATAAAAAAAAGAAAAGAAAAGGAAAGAAAAGAAAAGAAAAGAAAATGAGGGTGAGGAGGGGATAAATTGCAGTGGTGTAGTACTAAAGCAACTGGAACTGGGCACACTTGGGAAAGGTCCTGGGTTTGTGTCACAGGACCTCCCTGAGCATACTGGATGTGCATATGTGTGCCTGTGATCCAGGCCAGGGAGGACTGTGGCAGGATCATAGTATAAAGACCTTGTTTGAGCTGACTATCTCTTTCTACCTGCCTCTCCCAACACCCCCCTCTCTGTCTCTCTTACTATAATAAACAAATATATCACCTTTAAAACATGTTTATTTAGAAAACATGGATGTATGTATGGGAAATGGAGCAGCAGAGACAAATGTTCCTGGTACAGAAAATCCTTTTACCTTCAACCTTAAACCACCCCAGCTTCTTCACTTCTGAATTCAGTGGCCTTGCTCCTGTATCTTATAAACCCATTGTGGATCCCATGTCCAGAGATTTCCAAGTGTTAAGATAGTCATCTCACTCTCCTTGCTCTGACTGGGATTGGAAAAAAAAAAAAGTGATAAATATGTTAGCATGATTAGAAGCTTTGTATAGATCCATTAGTGTTAGAGCATAAATCATTCTTTATACCAACATTTTGTCTCTCTGAAAGACCATCAATTATGGTTTGTTCATCAAAATCACCATTAGCTATTGAGCTATGCAACTAAGAATTCATTCATCTGTCTTTGGCCTAAATGGAATTTGATGGAGATCTAATTAAAATGAGAGAAATTGGGCTAGATAATCTCTATGGTACTATTTAGTGTTAAAAATCAATCAGCCTATAACAACTAAACTGTGAATCTAAGTTAATTCAAGACCCTAAGTCTTTCAGTTCATTCTCAGTGTGGATTTCATGTAATGTCCTGATAGAGGGAGAGGATCAGCAGATAGCATAATAGTTGCTTCACTGGACTCCCACATGGCCAGCCATGGTTTGAGTCCTGGACCCGGTGGCTTTAAACTGAAGCCTGGTATGTGTGCCCAAAAATCCTTTTTGCATGCCCAAAATCTTGAAAGAAGGATGAAGGAGAAGAATTGTGGCATGGCCATTTGCCCTGAGGGGTAATTTCTCATTTTCTTCTCTCTGTCTCTCTCTGTCTTCAGCGAATATATGCATCCTATAGCAAAAATCTCTCAAAAAAGAAAAAAAAAAAATAGAGGGCAGAAGCCTAAAGTGTATCCCAAGAAACCTGCCAGTGTTACTCCCCACGCAGCAATATCAACAACAGTCACTCTACATGAGAGCTTCTGTTATTGAAATTAAATTTACCAGAACTGGAGAAGGAACAAGGAAGGGACAAGTCAGTAGTCCGGAAACTGAACACCTTTAAACTCTTCATAGTTCCTTTCTACACCCAGGCAGGGACATGTGACCTGTGCAGTCACACAGGGCCCTCTACTTAGAAGAATCCTCTTCTTGGCTTAATAATTTCAGGTGACCATTTTGAAATTATTAATAATTGTTGAGTGAAGGACTCACACATACATTTTGTACTGGACCCTGCAAATGTCTCCTGCACTAAGGAAAAATGAGTCCCTATAGAACAAGCCTTGTTTTGTGACTTCATCTGCATTGGTGACTTGGTGTTATAAAGGTAGGATAAAAGTGATGTGTATGGGACCAGCAGTTGGCGTAATGGCTATGTCTCTAACTCCCATGTAGTCGACCGCGGTTCGAGTCCCAGACCCAGTGGCTTAAACTCATGCCGGGCATGTGTTCGTGCGTGCCCAAGAGAATGAGAGGAGAATGGAGGAGAACGGATTGAGTTGGGGATTGAGCCCTGGCCGGGGAGGGGGGAGGTGATTTCTCACTTTCTGTCTCTCTGCCTCTCTCTCTCTTTCTGGCGAGCGCATGTACCCTATAGCAAAAACCTCTCCAAAAAGTTAAAAGAAAAAAAAAGTGAAGGGTAAAATCACAGAATATGAGATCTGGAAGGGACCTTGGATGCCTTCCCTTGAGCATCTATAGTTTATAATCTTACAATCCACATCCTCTGAGACAGTGTGTTAGTTTTAGTTTATTGTTTATTGATTGACACTGTCATTACAAAGTAAGGCAATAACATAACCCCTGGTGTTTACAGAGTTAAAATGATTATATTTTAGTTATTACAAATATTGCAGCAAATATTTTAATTACTTTTTTAAAAAGTATCATGGCACTTAGGTATAATAGGAAATTAGGACAAGGTACAACTCTTAGTATGCTAGACTTTCAGATCCTTATTTTGAAAATTTCTTAAACTGTTGTTTAATTAAATATTAATTTATAACTCAAAATAGATTAATTCATTAAACCACTGTTATTAAAACCAATTAAAGCTATTTCCTGGATAAGTTTCACCTAGGGTACTTGCTCAGGAAAGGAAATTAGGGAAGGTAGTAATAAGCTTGTCATAGATCATCAGGGGTTTTCAGTATACGTCTGCCAACACTTTATTTTGTCATTATACTCATCTGTCTAAACACTAAAGGAAGGGAAAGAACACTAAAACTGATTGGAATTTAGTCTTATAAAGTTGCATGGGTTAAATCCTCTTTTACTAACAAACTATATGTGAAAATACAAATTTAATTATGTAAAAATGTGTATATCTATATATCTACTTTTACAGTATGTTGATTTAATTATGTAATATAGATGAGTATTTTCCCCTTTGTAAAAATTAATTATTTAGTGAAAGTATTTCTGGGAAATTAAAAAAAGTGAGTGTATGCATTTTCTTTTCTTCTTAAGCTACTTCATTCAAAAATATATGAGTAGTTCTGAATGGTAACAGAATGAACTGACTCTAGACTATATTGTAAGAAAGTTGACCTGCCTAACAGCAGGGCCCTGGCACCCAGGTGAGCACAGGTGGTGGTCTGCAAAAAGAATCAACACCACTGGCTTGGTAAGCTCTAACTCTGAATATGGGAGTAGCCTGAAGATGTGTAAGCAGCTTTAGCAGAGAGCCCTAACAAGTTTTACTTTCCAGATAAGAAATATTGACTCTATAGGAGTAAATTAAATCTTACTAACACAGTCATCAGTTTTCAGAGGTTCAAATTGTAGGATAACTCTGGAAAAAGTCTCCTATAGCAATATTCAAATATAATTATTTACCCATGTGTCCATATTTGCCCCAAGACTGCAAGCTCCTCCAGAGAAAGGATAATGTCTCATTCATAGCAGGCATGCCAGCTGCCCTAACATGCTATCTAGGCTATAGGAGATTCACAGTGAATGCTCATGGAGTGAGTGAATTTGTGGTATTATTAACAGCTACTCAGCATTGCACACTGCTGTCTACCAGGCATTGTGCTAAAGACTTCAAACATTTTCTTGTTTAATGCCCAGTCTTCTTTGAGGGTGCTACTGTTGGCATGTTCAACACCTTGCTGTGATTTTGAAAAAGGCTTTCTACCTGGACTCATAAATTAGAAAATTCTCCTTCAAGAACATGCAGCCCTGGGAACCAGAAGTTAGCGTAATGGCTATGTCGCTGGACTCCCACGTAGTCGACCGCGGTTCGCGTCCCGGACCAGGTGGCTTAAAACTCACGCCGGGCGCATGTGCATGTGTGCCCAAGATCCCGAGAGGAGAATGGAGAAGGGATTGCAGCGTGACCATCCCCCCGGGGGGTGATTTCTCACTTTCGGTCTCTAATGTCTTTCTCTGTCTGTCTGGCGAGCGCACGCACCCTATAGCGAAAATCTCTCAAAAAATTAAAAGAACATGCAGCCCATGTATGAGCAGCTGGGAGAATGTGTATTGGGCTGAATTTCAACATCCATGTCCCCTCACACTCACACACCATGGTTGCTTGGTGTGTGCAGAGAGTAGCCTCTGTAACTGGTGGCCCAGAGAACTGTTACTGCCCCCCCCCACCCACTATATGTGTGAAAAAAAACAAGGCTTGGAGAGATTAAGAGAGGTTCAGGGCATATACCTACTACTGGGTTGTCAGAAAAGTCATGACCTAGTTTTCTGTTTTTCTATGCAAAGATACTTCATGGCTTTTCCAGCAACCCAATACCTGTAGCTATGTAGGTTTGTGAGAGTGGCAATATTCTCATGACTGGTAAAATTTATGAGATCCGGGTGACTCCAGGCCCCACACTCTAATCACAGCCTAGCACTTAAGAAGGAGTAATAGTTCATAGGTGTCATAGTGACAAGTTAGTACTAATTTCAGGACCCTGCTCCACTGTTGCCTCAAGGTATCCCAGGGTGTAATGAATGACCATGGCATTCTGGTGTCCAAAGGTCTCTCTGATAATGATAATGATAATGATTAATGATATGTTCAGTACTTGCATAGCACCTTACAGCTAAGTGAAAATACAAATTTAATTAGGTAAAATGTGTATATCACATTTATTCATTAATGTAATGTAACAGTGTCTTAAAATCAAATGTTCTCATAAACAACCTTTAAGGAAGGGGGGTAGATGCCATGTTATTTACTGTATTAATGAGAGAAATGGGGATAAGAAAAATTATGTGACCCCCTAAGATCCTGTGGCCAGTGAGTGGCGAAAGGGATATGAATTGAGGTTCTCACCCTTTCATTTGCTCTCCTGGTAACTTTCTTGCTGCCCGGTGTGAGCTCTGCTCTGTTCTGGTCAATCAACTTCTGTTAACTAAACCTATGACTCTCAGACCTAGCTGGGCATCAGAGCTACCAGAAAATCTTTTAAAAATACAGACTCCTTGCCAGGGGAGGTGGGGAACTGTGCGTGTTTTTTTAACAAATCTTCCAGGTGATTTGTTTGCTTATGCATTTATAGGCCACCTGGCATTGTCTTCCCACAACCAGTTAGAAATGGTTCTAAACTCTCATGGCTGCTTTTGTTGTTGTTTCTTAAGTTTATTTAGTTACTTATTTCATGAGCAGGAAACAAAGAAAGAGAGACAAATACCCAGTGTCCCCATGTCATGATCTACTCCCAGTCTCAGACAGCCTGGATCACAGGCATGAGGGCACATACCTGCTATCTAGAGGAAGACCTAGGGGCACAAACCCTTTCCATATGCATCCAGTTAGGTTACTGCTGTACCAGCATAATACCATAAGTTTTATTTAGTTAAAATTGACACATAGTAATTGTACAGTACAATATTTCCATACATGTATACATTGTGTGATGATCAAGTCAGGGCATTTAGTATATCCATTACCTCAAACATTTATCAGGTCTTTGTGGTGAGGATTCAAAATTCTCTGTTCTGGCTATTTTGAAAATCACAAGATTATTAACTACTGTCAACTTACAATGTAGTAGAACACTAGAAGGTATTCTACCTAACTCTAACTCTGTACCTGTTGACCAATCTCTCCTGTCCCTTTCACCTATACTCTCCAACCCCTGGTAACTGTATTCTATTCTCTACTTCTATTAGATCAGCTATTTTAGATTCCACATATGAGTGAGATCATGCATTATCTATCTTTCTGTGCCTGACTTATTTCACTGAACAAAATATCCACCAGGTTCATCTATGTTGCTGCAGCTGACAGGATTTCACTTTTTTATGGCTAAATAGTATTCCATCATATCTATATAAAATATAGATTATATGTGTATATATTATTATATATGTGTGATATATACATATATGTCATGTATATGTGTATATGTGTGTGTGTGTGTATATATACATATATATATATCACATATTCTTTGTTCATTTATCCAGTGATGAAGACTTAGGTCAGTTCCATATTTTGTTCATTGAGAATAACATTACAGTGAACCTGGGAGTGTAGATGTCTGTCCAACCCACTGACCCAAAGGAAATGTCCTTAGGGTATATTTCAGGCTACTTCAGGTTTCTTGTGCCATGCATTATCTTCCAGGTCTAAGGCCTAATAACTTTTATCTTCCTTCTGCCTACCTAGAGCTTATCCATTTTTAAAGGATGGTTGAAGTCATTCCTGGTTTGTTGTCAGAGCCATTCTGATTATACTCCCCCTTCCATGGGTGCTGTTAGGTTAACCTCTCTGACGTTCAGTCAGCTTGGACAAGAAAGATTGTAAGTTTTCCATGTGCTATAACATTTTATGGATCTTTGAGTGAAAAGAAAGAACACTGTCCTAGGTACTGGGGATTCAGTAGTGAACACGACAGACAAATCAGTGCCCTTACGGGTCTTCCATTCAAGTGGCAGATATGGATAATATAAGTAAATACGTTATGTGTAAGTGTTATGATATTGGGTCATCGGAAAGGTCATGACATATTTTTCTGCAAAAGTGCGCAAAAATGTGTCATGACTTTTCCGACAACCCAATAATACATTATGAAGAACAAAAAAATGTAAAGGAGCTGGAGAAAGAGGATGCTATTTTGGGTCTAATGATTAGACATGTCTTAAGTAGCTTGGACTGCTATAACAGAATACCATAGATGGAGTGCCTTAAACCACAGACGTTTTTCTTGGTAAGTTTGTTTATTTTATTTGTGATAGAGAGTAGACACGAGCAAGTGAGAGAGTAAGAAAGAGAAGCCCACTAGATAGGGTCTCATCACACAGTGATCTCTTTTCTCCAGCTCCATTGAGAACCTACTGTGCAACAGGCCCCCGTTTCAGTGTTTTTACATATGCCAGACCTTGAACCATCTCAGAAAGATGCCGAGCTAACGAGCATCATCCCCATTTAAATATGGGGTAAGTGAAGGAACTTGGCCAAGGTCAATGTAAGTAATAAAATGCAGATGGGATCTCATCTGGCTTCAAGTTCCTGCCCTTCCCTTCACTCTAATGAGTTTTTCAATCTGGTCCTTGTCACACTAGTAAGATTTCTTCTTTTTTATACTAACATAGAAAAACTTTATCTTGCACTTAAGAGAAAAGAAAAAAGCTATTACTTCCTGCTGTATAATCCACATAGTGAAATAACCTTTTGTTATCCGCATGGATTAACCCTATGTTAATCCACAAAGTAAAATAACTTATTGTTGAATAAGTGAAAGAATGTCTTTTTTTACTTCTTTTATGAATCAGTGCCTAGTCAGCTTCAAAAAGGTGAATTAATATTGATAGACATATGATATTTATTTATTCAGTCTCTTAAACATAAAAAGGTAGTCCCAGCCAGCATTCTGTCTTCTTTCTTTTCACTCAAATATCATGAAATGTTTTAGAGCATATGGAAGCCTTATAAATTATCTTATCCCAGCCATTCATTTTAGAAGAACTAATTGAGCCTTAGAGAGATTAAATTAATTATTCCAAATTACATATTTTATTACTGATAAATTTAAGATTAGAGCCTAACTCCAAGTCATACCAAGAGACTTGGAATTAGTACTTGATCATCCATTTATAAGCAAAATGCCCATTTCTGAAATTAGCCTTTTAAAGTACAGATTTTTTGAGGGAAAATATTGTACCTTAGTTACTGTCAAGAGCAAAGCCTTTGTCACGAGATAGGTTTTTGTAAGTGCTTGCTGGCAGCCTGACTTGCTGTCTGAGACTGATTGAAGGCAGGCCTATCTGACCGAAGGATATTAAAGACATCTGCCTGCTCCCTCTGAAGTGCTTGAGTTCACCTCCAGTGACCCCAAACCTGCCTGCCCTGCCATGATCCCAACCCCAGGTGTTTAACACACCTGTCAACTTCCTGGGTTTGTGCAAGATAACCGTTCCCTACCCTTAGCCTCCCTCTAAGGTGCAATTGGAAAATTTCATTTTGTAACTAAAGGAAACTAGAACCACTATTGTTATTACATGTTAGGGTTGGGTAACTGGGTAAGATATGGCTGAAGTATGAACTTTTATTTGTCATCTGTTAAGATTAAAAAGTTTATTTTAGGCCACTTAAAAATTATTATTATAGAGCCTGAGGAAAAACAATGAACTTTTGGAAAAATCTCCAAATTATACAATTATTTGTATTTTCATGTAGATGCCTACGCTTTCATTCACTCAATCTATAATATTTATGAAGCACTTACTATGGCAAACACTGCCCCCCCTACTGGGGATTCAGTATGAATACAGCAGACAAAATCAGTGCCCTTCCTGAGCTTCCATTTAAGAAGTGGAGGCAGATAATAATAAATAAATACACTGTCTATAAGTTGTACAATAACATATTATGAAGAAGAACAAAAAAGTGCAAAGAAGCTGGAGAACTGAAAGGGTGTCCTATTTTAGATCCCATGATCAGAGGTGTTTTTTTAGATAGCTTGGGCTGCTGTAACAGAATACCATAGACCGGTTAGTTTAAAACACAAGCTTTATTATTCATTTGGGGGGACCAGCAGTTGGCATAAAAAAACAGCACAAGTTTTTTTATTCATTTGGTAAGTTTATGTATTTTATTTGGTAAGTTTATGTATTTTATTCATATAAATGTATGACACAGAGATACCCTAGATAGGATCTCTTCACACAGGAAAGGGTATCCACTTTTTCCAGCCTTCTAATCATCAAGATCTTAGACACACATAGACACTCTTGGCTTTTTTTTTCCCAAAGAATTATTTTATTTAACTTTATTTATTCATTCATTTATTTTAATTTGACCAGAGAGAGGCAGAGACAGAGGAAAAGTGAGAAAGCAAGTTACCCGGTCTAGGACTTGAACTCTGGTCTGCCATGTGAGAGTGTCCAGCGCCTTAACTACCACACCACCTGCTGGTCCCACTCCTGGCTTGGTTTTTGTTTTTGGTTTTTTCTTTTTGAGAGGTTTTCGCTATAGGGCGCGCGCGCTCGCCAGACAGACAGAGAGAGACAGAGAGACAGAAAGCGAGAAATCATCCCCCAGAGGGGATGGTCACGCCGCAATCCCTTCCCCTCCACTCTCCTCTCAGGATCTTGGGCACGCATGCACACGCGCCCGGCGTGAGTTTTAAGCCACTGGGTCTAGGACGCGAACCGCAGTCGACTACATGGGAATCCAGCGACATAGCCATTATGCTAACTGCTAGTTCCCTCCTGGCTTGTTTTTAAGCCAACTGGGACTCCAAACTTGTAGTTGACCATGTGGCTTCCAGCATGACAGTTCACTTTGTTCGTGACTGTGGCATCAGTCTGGGCCTTAATCCACAAATATTTATTACTCACAATTATGTAGGCCAGAAGTCTGAAGTCAGGGTACCATCACAGTCAGGTTTGTGTGAGGATCCTTTCTCTGGTTGCATTTTGTAGTCTTCTGGTTGTATCCTAGGACCTGGGATGCAAGTTGGCAATGAGACTAGAGAGGTGGAGAGGTGGGCAGAGCCAGATGAACTTGCAGACTTCACCTTGTAATGCTCTAGCAGAAAGTCTATACACTCTTCCCTAATACTACAATTATATGAATATGTGAAGTCTTTTTTTTTTTCTTCATCATAAGCATCACAAACCCCTGTTAATTTTTTTATTCATTCTTTCTAGATTATGCTCCTTTGTAGAGTAACTTTAATAGTAGAATCTTTTTACTTGCAAGAACATTGCAAAGATCATAAGGTCCTCTGTGGCTTTTAAAAATGGCTTTTGTTGAACCTGAAAGAGCTAGAGAATTCCCAGTTTCCAGCCTCTTAGTGTATTTTCACTCCAAGCCTTGGTGCCGTTGCTTGCATTTGCAAATTTAAAATTAAAGTGAAGTCTCAAACGTGTGTGTATTATATTACAAAGACTAGATAGTCTTTAATTTTCACAGTGGAACTAATTTGACATCATGATCTATTTTTATGAGGGTTTCGGGGCTAGCTCTGTGGCCTGGTAGTTAAAGCAGTCAGATCCCACATAGCCAATACAGAAACTAGAGAGATACACCAGGTGCATGTGCATGCATGCCCAAAATCCTGAAAGGAGGGAAAGATGGAGGATAAGGAATTGTGGCATGACCATTCTTCACTGGGAGTGGGAGGGAGGGATGCTTTCTTTTTTCCCTCTCTCTCTCTCTCTCTCTCTGTCTCTCTCTTTCTCTCTGACAAGTGAATGTGCCCTCTAGGAAAAAAAAAAAAAAGACAGAAAAAAAATGACTCTCTTGAAAAGAGATCTCATAAAAAAAATGGATCTCACAGACTGTATTTATTCACTCAAAAGCTTTTATTGATGACCTGCTTTATCAAGATTATGTACCAGGTATCGGAGATACAGAAATGAATAAGATAAAGCCTTTCATCTGAGAGTTTACAACTAGTTATGGCTTCTTACCATGCTCATAAGGAATCTTGTAATTCTATGACTTCAGTATAATTATGGAATAATTTTAGATCAATAGTTAAAAGGTTTTACAACATTTCTTGAAGAATATTTGAGTTCTTTGATTATGCTTACATTCGACCTCTCTTGAAAGGCTGAATTTATTTATCTAAATACTAACTAGAGGCAAGAGAAAAAAAAAAAAAAGCCAAAATAAAAGTACTAATTCATGATGCACAATTTGGGACTCTGCATTGAACAGCTGCATTGTAACACTTACCCTTTTTGTTTTCATGGAGTTTCTTTCTGGAATCCTCTGATATCCATGGTCGCCTGAGGGCTCTTCAAATGTCACTAGGGCAACAACAAAGTAACACACATGAAGCAGGCCCTCTGTGACAGTCTTTATGAAAGGCATTGAATTGAATTATTGCATAACGAGTCATCTGCATATGAAAGCCAGTGAACTGCTGGAGAACCCCATGCAAAACAATGCTGAACTTGATTCCTACTTCCACTGACAACTCACTGGCACCCTTAGAAATCTTTTTGTGACCTAAGTCCCCTCTTTGCAATGCTGAGACTGTACTGTCACTGTACTTATGACCCCAAAGGAATTATGAGCTAAGTTAGGGAGATTGTTGAGATGATTAGAGAAAAACTCTTATCTATCATTTAACTCTATTCTTTCACCCTTTCTTGGTTAAGCTTTCAAAAAGATTAATAAATTTCTCCACTCTGTTTGAAACCATTGCTCCCTATCCTGGATATCCTAACAAAACTGATTATAATTAACATTGATTTGTGTCCTTACCATGTGCCAGTAACTTTACCAAACACTTCACATTCATAGTTTTTCACCTAATGTTCTGTAGGGTCAGTACTATGAACAATCTCCAGTTTATAGTGAGGACATCTTTAGACTAAAACGTTCTGTGATTCTTAGCCTGGGTTCTCAAAGATAAGGAGTGCTTCGAAGCAAAGGTTAGAACCAGGTGATCTGTTTCAGAACCTCTCAAACCTCTGTATAGACTGGTTTAAAGGAAAGTGTACTTCCTATCACAATCTGTATCACTGTTATACCTGGTTCTTGCTTAATCTGGATGCTACAGATAGAAATCTTTATTGTAGGAAAAGTAATTTCTACAGACCTAGTTAAGTATATTAATTCAAGAACCTCATGGAAAGACAGTATATTTATCATGTTTCAGGCATGATAAAGCCAAGATAAGTATCCATATACTGGGACCAGTAGTTAGGGTAATGGCTATGTTGCTGGACTCCCATGTAGTCAACTGCGGTTTGAGTCCCGGACCCGGTGGCTTAAATTCACACCGGGCGCGTGTGCGTGTGTGCCCAAGATCCTTAGAGGAGAATGGAGGAGAAGGGATTATGGCATGGCCATCCCCCCTGGGGGTGATTTCTCACTTTCTATCTCTCTGTCTCTCTGTCTTTCTGGCAAGCACACGCACCCTATAGCAAAAACCTCTCCGAAAAAATTTTTTAAAAAGTATCCATATACTGAAATATTTACATTCAAATGGTATGAGTAGTCTAGTTCTTTATCCAGATAATGCTTGAAGCATTTCTCTAGGAATTGCCAGCCTTCGAATAGGAGTCTCAAACCAGAAAGTGGTGCAATGGTAATGCAACTGGACTCACATGGAAAGGTTCCAAAGCTCCATGTTCCTAGCCTGAGATCTCCCCATACAAGCCAGGCCTGAATGTGCCCATGCTAGCATAGCTGAGGCTGTGGGTGAAGTATGAAATGAAGACACTGTCAGAGATGCCTGTCACTCTATCTCTGTCTCTCCTTTCATGTAAGAAATAAATAAACCTAAGAGAAAAAAGTGAGTATGAGTCTTACTCTATTTTGGCCAGTTACCTTATCTTCACGAGATTTGACCATGAAAGACTTAGCTATTTTAATTATTTTAATGTTCATTCTCGAAGTGCAGAAGTTTGGCAGTATTACTGTGTATTTGAAAGAACAGATCCCCCTTTTATACTTTATTTATTTATATATTATTCATATATTTATTCATTTACAATGATAAAATCACATGTTGAATATAAAAATTTACTCCCCTCCTTTCCCATCCCCTTCCCTCCCCTCTTCTTTCTTCTTACCTCCTTCCCTCTCCTCCCTCATTCTCTCTTCCTTTCCTCATTTCCTCTTCTCTTTTTTTTTTTTTTTGGAGAGGTTTTTGCTATAGGGCGCATGCGCTCGCCAGACAGACAGACAGAGACATAGAGACAGAAAGCGAGAAATCACCCCCCCAGAGGGGATGGTCACGCCACAATCCCTTCTCCTCCATTCTCCTCTCGGGATCTTGGGCACGCACGCACATGCACCCGGCGTGAGTTTTAAGCCACCGGGTCCGGGACATGAACCGCGGTCGACTACGTGGGAGTCCAGCGACATAGCCATTACGTTAACTGCTGGTTCCCTTCTCTTCTTTATTAATTGCCAGAGAGAGAGATGGAGAGACCGAGAGATATTGAGGAGAAAGCACCCCAACAGGGTGTGGTCATGCTGCAAATCCTTCTCCTTCCTTACACCATGCCATTGTGATTTGAGGCGTACACACACACACACACACACACACACACACACACACACACACACACAGTTTGTTTTTCAAGCTTCCAGGGCTAGGGTTTGAACCACTATTCACCATGTGAGATCCAGCTCCCTTAATCACTAGGCTTTAGGTCAACTCTGAGGTGCTTTTTCAATGTACATATCGGAAGTCCACCCATTAGATAGTAAGGTTAAACAGATAGGAATCTGCTTTTTAAAAACTATGTTCCAGGGTTCTCTAAAAATAAACAAACAAAAAACGTTTTAGGGCATTGTAAGACTCTTGATCTATGAGCCCCACTTTGAAAACATCATTATATCATGAAGCAGATGCTCTAGATGTGTTTTCTTTTCTTTATGGAAAGTCTAAATACAGGAAGAAAACCAAAGACAATAATTTAAAACAGGGAACTCTGTACTTAGGGTATTGTGTCTGGTTTACATTACTTTATTGAAATAATGAAATCTCATTTCAAATTTATTTACCTTAATGGTCTCTTTGTAAAACTTTGGTGTAGTAATGTGATGTTTAACTAAACAAAGAACGTTCTCACAGAAATCTCTTGTGGATAAATCTCTTCAGGACTCTCTCAGCATAGGGACCAGCTAGAGAAATGCCAGGTGGGGATGAAGGGGATTTCCTGTTTATTTGTGTTACCTATTTAAAATGAATTTCTACATCCTGTGCTTTTTGCAGTTGTTCTGAAAGGAAGTTTTATATTTAACTCTGTTGAAATGTAGTGCTTGTGTTTTCTGGAGGACAGAGAGATAGAGTAAACCTCCTTTGTACTTTTTATCAGTTGATGAATTATATAACCTTTCTGTTTCGCTCTTCTGCTTCTCAATAACAGAGACAAGTTGGGCTTTGTAGGACCAATGATGGCTTTCTGAGATTCATAAGTTGTATTTTGGTTATTTCAGGAGGCTGTGTATGCATTTTGAGAACTTTTTTTTTTATTATTTTCTTTTTCTTTGTCAAATAACATTTGAAAGTTTAATTCAGGCCATAATGGGATCAGGGTAGAAGGCTAAAATAATTTACTTATTTTAGATAAAAAAGATTTGTTGAGACCAGCAGAAGGCATAATGGTTACATTGCTGGACTCCCACATGGCAGATCACGGTTCAAGTCCCAGACCCAGCAGCTTGAAACTCATGCTAGGTACTTCTGCATGCATGCTCAACACCCCAGGAGGAGAATGGAGGAGAATGGATTGCGGCTTGACCATTCCCCCATAGGGGGTGATTTTTTATTTTCTATCTCTCTATCTGTCTCTGTCTCTCCAGCATGTGCATGTGCCCTCTTTAAGGAAAAAAAAAAAAAAAGATTTTGTGAAGAAAGGAATTCAAAATCATGGACTTTACTAAGATTTTATATTATGTATTTTCTTTATTTCCTTTCCTCTCTAAATATGAAGGGGTCTTCAAAAGTTCATGGAAAAGTGCATATTATGAAAAAGCTATGCATGGATTTCAAAATTTTCCCACACCAAAATAAACTCACTGTAATTGCATTTTTTCCATGAACTTTTTGAAGTGCAGTGTGGAATAATCAGAATCTGTTGTGTGCAGAACTGTTGACTGGTGACAGGAAGCAGAGTATCTGGGAAAGACCCTCAACTATTTTCTTTCGGAGCTATTGAGACATGACACATCACCCATTTTAAGTTTGATGAAAGCTAGAGATAAGACTTAAATCTAGCCTTCAGTTATTCAGCATCAGTAGGAAGTAGGTTTCCTTGCATTAAAAGCACAGTTGTCCCAATGAAATTGAAGAGTGAAATGACAAATTGCCTGAGATATTCAAACAAACTCATGACTTTTTGATGTGTAGTTTCAGAATCCTTTAAGTTTATTCTTTTAAGAGAGAGAGAGAGGTGTGTGTGTGTGTGTGTGTGCGTGTGTGTGTGTGTTTAATATGCCATATGTACCTTTGCTATACAAGAAAGAAAAGAAAATGCATGGCAATAAAAAAGAGATTTCAGGGTATGTAGACACAGGGCCAGTTGAAACAACTTTTACTATGTAGCCTGGAGAAGCAGCACCCATTTTCAAAAGAGAAGATTTTAGGTATAAATTTGACATGGATGTAGAAGATCAATATATGATAATCAACTTACAAGTATTTATCACAACCTTCAGTGTACTCAAAAGGCTATTATTATAACCTTGTCATAGATGACAAAAGTAGAGTCCTTTTGAATTTAGGTAATCCAAATATTTTAATCCCTCCAAAACATAAATTACAAAAATCACATATAATGTCAATCCTTAACATTGAATAAAAAATAGAAAGAAGTAAGGTCCATGGGGGGAATATAAAAGAGATGAAATAGTAAACGCTTCTTTCCCTGAAGAATTTATATGAGTATTTTCAAGTTGTTTTTATGAATAAGTTGTGGAAGATTTTTTAATTTAGAAATGCAATCATAACTACCTTGATTTTGAAGCTCAAACTCTAATTTTTTATTCAATACCAGCTTTTTGTGTGTGTGTTTGATAGTTTGATAGTTGCATTGTAAAGATACACATTTACAAAATCTATCTAGAACTTTTAACTCCGGATAAAGTAACTCCACTTTCTAAGTTAGGTATCAGCCCTCACCCTTGGCATAAGGAGTTTTTGTTATGTAGGGCTTGAGGAATGCCCCAGCTGGGGATATGCCAGTTAATAGATTCAGACAGATGGATTTTGATGAGAGTCTGCACTGTTCACACCCCTTTAGCAAATGTTTTCGAATATTCTCAAGTAACACACTTAACTTGAAAACAAATATGGATTTGCTTACTTTAGAGTCAATAGTAATTATTATCATTAGTGGTATATAAAAATATCTGTTCTGTTTTTGCCTCTTAGAGTGCTAAATTCATATGTCACGTTATATCTCTAGACCTTTCACTGCCTTGTAACTCCAGAGAAAACACACTTTGAATTTAAACCCAGGCCTTGGCAGAAAATTATTTCAGCTGTTGTGAAATGTTGCACTTTTTTTATACCTCCCCATGCCCAAAGTCAGAGTGATCGTCAGCTGTGGAAATAGTCTTATGAAACCCCCAAGAGGAATGCAAGATCCTACTGCTATTTTTTCCCCAGTGGAGTGTATGAAACCAGACCAAAAGGATAGTAACACTACAATAGAAATCAGACTTTCCCAGGGAACAAGACGGCATTTCTTACTAGAGCCATTTCGTAGAGACCAGTGGATTCTCTGTGAGCATGAGGCATATCTGTGGCCATAGTTTTTTTCTTTTTTGCCAGAGTCTATTTTCTCCTGGCATTGAGCTCACTGAAGACCAGAGAATCAAGGTTAAAATCCAGGAAGGCAGAGGTTAGAGATAGTCCTTTAAGGTGGTATAATTAGAACTTAAGTAAATGTATTAATTAATACGTTGTGTCTCTTCAGGGCAGAGCACTTTGCTGAATGCTGTGGGTACGCCTAAAAAACAAGAGTACTCATACATTTTGTATACAGTGTAGAAGTTAGATTGCCCTTATGTGACACCTTGCATGTCTAATGATTCAGTTACAGTTGTGGTAGTACTATGTAGGAGAAGAGTTCTATAGGAGTGTAGTAGGGGACCAATAGCATCTGTAGGGTGAGAATGCTTGCTTGAGGTACAGCATTTGAGCTAAACTCTGGAGGGTAGTGTAATTTCCTAAGAGAAAGTGTTAGGAGCAGCATACAAGGCAAAGAAAACAGCATATGAAAAGGCTTAGAATTAGGTAATCCTGGGACCAATAGATGGTGCAATGGCTGTGTTGCTGGACTCCCATGTAGTCGACCACAGTTTGCGTCCCAGAATGGAGGAGAAGGGATTGTGTCGTGGTCATCCCCCCTGGGGAGTGATTTCTCGCTTTCTGTCTCTCAGTCTCTCTCTGTCTTTCTGTCAAGTGTAAAAACATCTCCAAAAAAAAAAAAAAAAAGAATTAGGTAATCCTTGTGTCAGAGCAAGGGTTAGAAAGTGTGGCTAGAGCACAGAGAACCGTTGGAGACAGGCTGAAGGCACCATTCACACACTTGCACTGGGGAAGCCCCTTCACTTTGTATTCTGTGATGCCTCCCATTATCTGTTTGGCACTATTTTCTGACTGGAAGAAAAAAAAATGGGACGTTAGTTTTATTTCTTCATCTATTATAGTTCATATCTGTGTCTCTGTCACCATTTCTAAGTTTCTAAAAAAATTTTTTTAAAAACTTGTATCTCTTGGGACCAACAGATGGTGTAATGGCTTTGTCGCTGGACTCCCATGTAGTCGACCATGGTTCGGGTTCCGGACCCAGTGGCTTAAACTCACACTGAGCACATGTGCATGTGTGTGCCCAAGATCTTGAGAGGAGAATGGAGGAGTTTTTGTTTTGTTTTGTTTTACCAAAAAAACTTGTATTATTTTTTTGGGGGGGAGATATTTTTGCTATGGGTGTGTGCGTGTGCTCTCCAGAAGGACAGAGAGAGACAGAAAGCAAGAAATCACCCCCTGGGGGATGGCCACACTGCAATCCCTTCTCCTCCATTCTCCTCTCGGGGTCTTGGGCACACCTGCCCAGCGTGAGTTTAAGCCAGCTGGTCCGGGACCCAAATCACAGTCGACTACATGGGAGTCAAATGGCATAACCATTACGCCAACTGCTGGTCCCCAAAACTTGCATCTCTTAAGAAAATCATACTACTGCTTGCCCATAATGACCTTTTAACTTAATATCTGCAAGGACCTTGTTCAGGTTGTACATTTTTCCAAAACAGAAATGTTAGTTTAAATTAGAAATGTGAACTATATTGCATAACTGTAACATAAATTAATTTGAACTTTCTTTGTTTTCATTTATTTACTTTTTCTGTACATGAGTTGGGGAGGGCAGTGTGTGTGTATGTGTGTGTGTGTGAGAGAGAGAGAGAGAGAAAGAGAGAGAGAGAGAGAGAGAGAACAAACAGCACTCTCAGCTGGGTCCCAGTGCTATAATCCATCCCCATCTTCATCTAGCCCCAGATTTAGGGTACACAGGTGCTTGATTTGCTCAAGAACCGTCCCATGTGGGTCAGCCTCACAGAACACTGTGTACACTGTACTATCTTTGGCCTCTGATTTAGGTTTGAATGAGCAGTTTTGGGATCAGAGGGTAATCCAGTAGTAACATGACTGGGAGAAGTCCTGGATTTGTATCCTAGAACCTCCCTGAGAACTACAGACAAACATACTCTGGACTGGCTGAGACTGGTGGTGTATCACCACATGAAAACCCTATTGAGGAAGCTGTCTCTCTCCTCTCATGGGAGAAATAAATAAACAAAACAAAAATGACAGTCTCTTCTTTTTGAGTTCTGGAAAACCTGTTTTATGAAGAGGAGAATAAATCAACATTTCTGCACCAAAATAGAAGGCTTTCCATATCCTATTTCTGAACAGCTTAATAATGTTTCTGCAGCTTTTACGTCACATTTGTGCATATGGCAGCTGCTACCCATTTCTGCAACTCCAGCATTTGTTAGTATTTTCAGATGTTCAACATTTTTATGAGCAGATGCAAGTTTTTTGGTTTTATTTGAAGAAAACATGCCTTTCCAAGTTGCAAAATATAATTTCTGGTCCATTTGTTAGAAAATAAAAACGTCAGATATGTTTTTAATGTGCTTATGGTGGTTTAACTTCTCAGTCAAGCTATGTGGAAAACAGATAACAGCAAGAATAACAGAAGACTCTTTTAGCCTGTAGGACAAGATTTATCCATTACATTGTTTTGAAGTCTCTTGTTATTAAGACTTTGGATTATTTATTTGTATATTGTGTACATTATGAGGAAACATAAGCCTTTCTTGTTGATTGTCATGATCATATTTGAAAAGTTATATAAGTGAAGATTAGGTACAATGATGAGTAGATGTATAAAATTGATAATGAAGTCGATTTTGAAGCAAGATTTGATAAACGTTAGTTGCATGCTGTCTAATCTCAACACTGATTGGTGAATAGTGAATCGATAGTATCTACCAAATGCCTCCTTTATTTCGAACATTCTTTTGCTCACAAGTCACACCTAAAGATTTTTTAAAATTAGAAGGCAGTCTTTTCTTTGTAATTAAATAAAAATTAAGCCTAATGTACCAAGTATGCATTATTGATGATATTTTTAAAGTGTTATGATTTAGCAAATGGTTTGTCCCCCATGGTTTTATGTTTTGGAATTTGGTGTTAGTGGGAGATGATTGGATGTACTCCAGAAATTTACGTGTTTGGACTTAATTGTATTGATTGTATTGTAAAAGTGTTAAGTAAAAACTTAATTACTTTATGGTGTTCCAGGATGGGACCTTTGGTTGTGAAAATATCATTAGGGCAGGGCCTCCATAATCGAATTCTGGTAAAGTTTATAAGTAGTTAGATAGAGACCAGAATGGGAGAGAGAAAACCACACATACAGAACATGCTCTGCTAAGATAAAAGTTCTGCCTTGTGCCATTTTGTTATGCTTTTGGGCTTTCCCGTCACCAGAACCGTGAGTCAAAATAAACCCCTATTTTCATAAATTGATTCAATCCCAAGTATTTCTGTTAGTAACTCGGTAACAGACTAAGACAAAAGTAACAAAGTTTATTAAAACTTATTATAATGCATGCTTTATAAACTAAGTTTATAAATACTGAGAAAGCAAAAATTTCTGTCAGTAAGGATCACTTACAGAATGCTTCACAGAGATAAATTTTGTTGACTGTAGGGGAAATAAGCGACGCACACTGATGCTCAGTAACGAGGTCTGGAGTTCGGGAAAACCCAGTTCTTTGGTGCTCCCATTTCTTAGCTATGTGGCTTTAAGCAGGACACTTCCCCCACTAGAACTCAGTTTTCGCCTCTGTAAAATGGGATAATATTTTTGAGAGAATAATATATGTAAGAGAATAGTGATCACACAGAATAAGTGTTGAATGTGTTGGTTTTATTATTTATGATCATTATTTATTAATAGAAGTGATAAAAACCAAGGTTATTGATTTAGGGAATACTGTACACAAAAATATAAAGGGAGCAACAAACTCAAATATTATAAATATTCAGTTTCTAGCACATAAAATACACTAAATATTATGTTAAACACACAGTATTTAGTGTTCTCCATAAAACTGATCATGTGTTTTTTAAATATCCCTGAAATTTAGAAATTTTCACACACATCCAGACTTATAAACATGGTAGGCCATGTAATCTTTCACGATATGTTTAAAAGGAATGAGTGTATGTGTTCAATTGCATAAATAATGAAGAGGTGACGATTTTCATTGAAAATTTGTTAATCTACATTTCCTTTAGAATATTATATAGGTAAAATTGATGTTTTTTATTTTTTTTAAATATCTGTAGTTAGAAATATGATTTAGAGAAACCTACCTAATTTATATAGTCTAAATATATTTGCGGAATTTCAAGGTTCTGAAAAAATCATGTAAGACTAGCTGGAAGGGCCCAAAATATTGGCACCACAGTTGGAAGAATGTCACAGTGGTATATTCCATGACATTTTCTCATGCTGGTTAGGGAACTCCTGCTCCAAGAAGCCCTGAACTAACCGTCTGTCAACCCAGGCCTCTAGAATCCTGGCGCATGGCCACCAGGAGTGGAAGTAGAAAGAGCACTAGAGTTGGACTAGGACAATCCTCAATTTCTAGCTCTAATCACTCAATAGATTTGACTATTTTCTCATGTAAAATAGCTACCTCTATACTTTGTGTACTGACCAAAATATATAAACATCTGCAGAAATCACTAAACACACGTCCGGATGTGATATGGATATGCAACAATGTTTTTTAGTTCTAATGGAGTCAAGGTCTGTAACTACTTTTTTTGTTTTAAAACTTTAGGGGTTAGCAGGTAGTATGATGGTTAAGGCACTGGGCTCCCACATGGTTGACCATAGTTCAAGTTTCAGACCTGGTGACTTGAAACTCATACTGGGTGCATGTGTGTGTGTTCTCAAAATCCAGAGAGGAGAATGGAGGAGAAGGGATTGTGGCCCTAAGGGGTGGTTTCTATCTCTCTCTCTGTCTCTCTGTCTCTCTGTCTCTCTCTGTGTCTTCAGAGAGCTCATGTGCTCTATATCAAAAACTTCTCTTAAAAAAAAAAAATTGGAGGGCCAGTTGATGGCATAGTGTTTAGGGCACTGGACTCCCACAGAGTCCCAGACCTGGCAGCTAGACAAGGACACTGGGTGCATGTACATGTGTGCCCAAAATCCAAGGAGAAGAATGGAGAGGGGATTGTGAGGTGACTGTCCTCCCTGGGAGGTGATTTCTCACTTATCCTCTTACTGTCTTTCTGGCAGGCACATGTGCCCTATGAGAAAAACCTTCAAAAAAAAAAAAAGACTTTATTAGTGTGTTCTTTAATTAGTGTTTTATATATACGAACTCATTTATTTTATATTTAAAATAGTAGGCACTACTATTTTCTGATTTTACAGAGGAGGAAATTGAGGTGAAATAACTTGTCTAAAATCAAACATTAGTAAGCAGCTCAGCAAGGCTTTGAGCATGGATGGTGGCTCCTTCAAAGTTATGGTCTTGGGAGCAGTAGATGACATAATGGTTATGTCACTGGACTCCCATGTAGTCAACCATAATTCAAGTCCCAGACCTGGTGACTTAAAACTCACACCAGGCATGTGTGCATGTGTGCCCAAGAGCCTGAAAGGAGAATGGAGGAGAAGGGATTGTGGCCAGCTGCCTGGGGTGGGGGGGAGGATTTCTTGCATTCTGTCTCTCTGTCTCTCTCTGTCTCTTCAGTGAGCACACACCTATAGCAAAAATCTCTCTCTCTCTACAGAAAAGCTGTGGTCTTGCCTATCATGTCATAGAGTCTCATATATCAGAAATATAGTAGACAGTACACAAATGTGCATCTTATCTCTTTTGTGGTTTTGTTCAAATACCAAGTTTTGTACAGATTTACAAGTATTGAGCTATGGAACTGAAGGTGCCATAGGGACCATCTATGAATCCAGTCTCTTATTTTACAAATTATCATTAAGGACCATAGAGAGGGATTGACCAAGAGAGTGATAGCAGAGATCTTGGAAGCAGATACCTACAATACTCTTCACACTTCACTGTGATACTTTTCTAGCTGTATAAGAGATAATTTACTGTTAAAATCACATTCATTTTATAAAATTTTTTTGAAATACAATTCACATGAAATTCACTTTAAAGCCATACACTCTGGGCCAGCAGGTGACATGGTGGTTAATGTGCTGGACTTCCACATGGCTGACCATGGTCAAATCCTAGACCTGGTGGCTTGCTTTCTCATTTTCCCTAGCTCTCTCTCTCTCTCTTTTTCTGGTGAGTGCATGCCCTATAATTAAAAATAATAATAATAATAAATTAAATGAAATTTTAAAATGTGTTTCTTTATAAAACAAAATAAAACAAAAACCTATATACTCCAGTGGATTTTAGAATACTCAAAAGCTGTGCTACCATCTCCAATATCAAACTTCAGAATATTCCATCACCCATGAAAGAAGTCTCATACCTATTAGTACTCACTCTTCTCTCCCCCCTTCGCCTAGCTCTTGGCAGCTCCTAAGCTAATTTGTGTCTCTATGAATATGTCTATTCTGACCATTTCATATAAACAGAATCATATAATAGGTGGACTTTGTGTCTGGCTTCTTTCACTTGACAAAATATTTTTATGATTCATCATAGCAAGGATCTAGTACTCTTTTTTCTTTTTATAAGTGAATAATTGTCCATTATATAAATATAACATATTTTGTTTATCTGTTCATCAGTTGACAGACAATTGAGTTGTGTCTGCTTTTTTGGTTATGTAAATAGTGATGCTATGAGCATTCATGTATGAATTTTGTGTAGACATATGTTTTCAGTTTTCTTGAATATATATTATGAGTGGAATTACTTTGTTATATGGTAAATTCTGTGTCTAACTTCTTGAAGAATTGTTGAACCAGTTTTCAGAATGGCTGCATCAGTTTACATTCCTGCCAACACAGGGTCCAAATTTATCTACATCCTACTTAACACTTACAATTATCCAATTTTTTAATTATACCATCCTGGTGGTTGTGAAATGATATCTCATTGTAATTTTGATTTGCATATCCTTACTGATTAAAATTTGAGCATCTTTTCATGTTTTTTCTTTGGAGAAATGTGTGTTCAGATCCTCTGATTATTTAAAAATTGAATTATTTGTCTTTTTTTATAGAATTGCAAATTATAGTTATGGGTACTAGATTCTTATTAGATATATGATTTAAGAAGATTTTCTACCATGCTCTGGGTTGTCTTCTCACCTTTATGATAGTGTCCTTTAAAGCATGAGTTTTTAATTTTAATAAAATCAATTTATCTAATTTTTTTGACTATTTGTTGCTTCAGATGTTATTTCTACAAAATCATTACTTAATTCAAGGTCAGGAAGATCTATTTATTCTTTCTTGTAAGAATTTTATATCTTTAACTTTTACACTTAAGTTTTTGATCCATTTTGAGTTAACTTGTACACTGTATGAAGTAGGGGTTTAACTTCATTCTTTTGCATGTAGATATGCAATTGTCCCAGCGCTTTTGTTGACCAGACTATTTTTTTCCTACACTAAGTTGACTTAGCATTCTGCCAGCATATTAACTCTTCTATGAATATACATACCTATTTAATTGACACAAAAATGGAAAATTATCTGTTGATAATAATATATATGGTAATGTTTTTGACTGAACTGATATGTAGTGTATTCATTCTGGTAAGATTCATTTTATATGTTATAGAGATGTACAGTGATTAAATGTAAAAAATAAGAAAATTAAATAAAACTTAAGAAAGAAAGAAAATAGATACCTATTTTCTAAGAGTCAGAGTGAGTGGGGACTAGCAGTTGGTGTAGTGATTATGTTGCTGGACTCCCATGTAGTCGACCGTAGTTCGATTCTTGGACCCAGTGACTTAAACTCATGTCAGGTGCATGTGTGTGTGTGCCCAAGATCCCGAGAGGAGAATGGAGGAGAAGGGATTGTGGCATGGCTCTCCCCCGTTGGGGGTGATTTTTGCTTTCTGTCTCTCTGTCTCTCTCTTTCTTTCTGGCGAGCGCACATGCCCTATAGCAAATACCTCTCAAAAAAAGAAAAAAGAAAAAAAAGAAGCAGAGTGAGTGAGTCAATTCTTAGTTTATTATATTGCTCTCTAAACTGATTGGACAATGATGATATATTTATACTTCTCCTATTTCATCTATAAAGTGAAAATAATACTTCACCGTGATACCATTTAAAGTATATAATATTTTTCTTAAGAGGGAATCCTAGATTATGTGCTCTCCCAATAAATTGCCTAATTTAAAATCTGTAGTAGCAACTGATATTGTTTAAAGTACTTTGGGACCAGTAGGTGGTGTAGTGAGTAAGGTGTCGGACTCCACTTGGTTAGACATGGTTCAAATCCTGTAACAACTGCTTGAAACTCACACTGGGCACATGTGTATATGTATCCAAAATCCCTAGAAGAGAATGTAGGAGAAGGGATTGTGGTGTGGCCATCTCTCTAGGGAAGTCATTTCTCGCTTTCTGTCTATCTGTCTCTGTTTGTCTGTCTGTCTGGTGAGCACACGTGCCCTTTAGCAAAAAATTCTGTCTAAAAAAAATAAAATAAACAATAAAGTCCTTTGAGTTTGACTGACCTGGGTTTAAATATTGGCTCCATTGTTTACTAGTTGTGTGACTTTGGGGCAAGTTAGTTTTTTATTTGAAGACTGGAATATTGTGAGGATCAAATAAGATAATGTGTAAAGTGTTTAACAAAGTTACTGTATTTATTCATTCATCCATTCAGAAAAAGCTTATCAAATACTTCTAATGTTAAAATAAATGAAAATAAATAAATAATGTTAAAATAAATCCTATTCTCATGGATCTTACTTGGCACTTGAGAACATAGATGATAAACTAATAGTAATAAATATACAACATAGTGTCAAATTTGGATAAGTGTATGTGAAGAACAATCAAAGTTTAAGAGAAAACGGAGTGATTGTGGAGTTCTTTCAGAAAGGATAGTAAGGATACTACTCAAGAATGGTGGTATCTTAGAAAAGATTGAGATGAAAGAAAGGAGAGACCCTCTCTGTATTGGGGGGTGGAATGAGTATTTCAAGAGAAGTGGAAGTGGAAAATTGACAATAGGGACAAGAATAGACGCAGAATGGTGGCAGTAATCAATAAGTGAGAGGATGGTCACTTAGAATAGGGGATAATGGGAATGGTCTGATGGGAAAGCATTTGGAAGGTAGACCATCAGGTGGTGGTTTCGGGTTGGTTGTAGGACGATTTCTCAAGATTTGGTTCGAAAAGCCAAATGAATGAAGGTACCATTTAATGAAATGGATAAATCTGAGGAATAGCCTATTGTTTGGGTGGACAGAGTCCTATTTGGGACATGTTAGAGATCCAGGTAGAGACTGAAAGTCACTGAAATATAAGTCCAGAGTTCAGATGAGAGAATAGTGACAGAGTCATAATTGGAGAAATCATCAGGTTATATTTAGTGTTTGAAATAAAGATGAGATAAAATTGTTTGGTAAATAAGTGTATATAGGGAACAGAGGAAGGTCAGGAATGAGTACTACAACCTCAAAGGTCAGCAAAGGAAGAATCTCACAATGGAATCAGATGGCAAGAAAATCAGGAAAGTATGCTATCCTAGAAGCCAAGTTAAAAAAAAAAAAAAGAATTTCAAGGAGAGACTGATCACAAATGCCAAAAGCCTCTGAGAGATCAAGAAAGATAAAAACCAAGAAATTATCAATGGCTTTGGCAAGATGGAGGTCACTAGTCACCTTGAGAAATACAATTGCTCTGAAGTTGTGAGGCAAGTCCTGATGATGTGGGTTTGGAATAGATAAAGAAGTGAAGACATGGAAGCAATAGGTAAATCCTATGTACTTATAGTAATACATACTCAATAAGTATTGCTAAAGCAAATAATTTGAGATCTAATTCAGAATCAGAACAATAGATTGGAAAGAACACTTTGAAATCAGACACATTTGATCAGTTCCCAGCAATACCACCTATTTGCCATGTAACCTTAAGAAAGTTATTACTTCAGTCTCTGGGTTTTATTTGTCCACATCCAATTTCAACAGTTGTTTACATCCCATTTTTTGTTACAAAAACAGGCATCCAGGAGGAACTGTGTCTTAACTAGAGTAAGTTCACTTTAGTTTATATCTGAAAATGAGCTTATGTCTGGTCCTTTATGAAATATTATAGAAAGTGTTTTATTTTGGTTCTTCCCAATCAGAATATAAACATCATCCAGATCCTATGTAAACCTTTGTAATTGTCAATGAAAAGGTGAACTCTCCTAAAATTAAAAAATAAGACAAGAACTAAAAAGTAATTGTGTATCATTTATTTTAGTGCTGTCTCATTCTGTAACTAAATAATTCCTAGTTAATCACATGTACTATCTCTTCTAACATATTACCTTTTATTGTGGTATATTATATGTTATAAAAGACATAACTTTGGTCTCGAGTTTGATAACTATGTATTAAATATAGTAGATGGGAGTAAATCACCAGTGCAGTGCAGTACTGGGGAAGGATACCAACTTTGGTGTTTCACAGACCTTGGATGGAATTCTGGTTCTACCACTTATTTTTCTGATTCTCTCTTTGTCTGTAACATTCTACCACTTATTTTTCTGATTCTCTCTTTGTGACAGAAGGATAATACTGATCTTAGTAGGTGCTTGATTATATTAGTGATGGTTATAAGAATTAAAAGAGGCACTGTGTTAATTCACTTACCAAATATTATTTATTAAATGTCCCACCATAGATATAGACAAATTACTCAACAAAGAGCCTGAAATATGATAAGTATTTAATCCTAACTCCAGTTATTTCAATTTTCACTCCATGCCCTGATTCAGTTAACTTGTCTTCTGCCATAGTACCTTTAAGCCAAAATCCTTTTATTGGTAACTTATCTAAACATTCCCCCCCATCCATTACATTCCCACCACCATGGGCTAGAGGCATGCTCCAAATCGTTATTGATGCCTGAGAGGAGATGTTGATCCTTGTCTGGTTTGTCTGTTGTCCTTAAGTTAGCCATCATTAGGTTCTTCCAACTTTGGAGTTTCTTTCATCCCACTGTCTATGCTGGACTCATAACTATCTATTCAATTTTTTTTCCTTCATAGTTTATTTAGTTTTACATATTCAATCACTGTATATCATTACAGTTTGTAAGGTGAATTTTCCTAGCATGAATACACTGAATATTAATCCAGCTAAAGCTATTGTCATATACATTATCATCAGTGAATAATTTTCCACCTAACAGCTTACAGCTAACAGGCACAGGTGGCATATGGCCATGGCCACATGTATGATGGGGATACCTGGAAAGGGATTAAAGTGTATAACTATAGTGTAAAAATATTATAGAGAAGAGTGAGATTGGCCCCCCAAAAAGTTGAAGAGCATTTCAGGGGGATGCAGAATGTATCTGTAAATGCTTGAGAAAGATTATGACTTGTCTTACAAGGCAAAGTGAAAGGTTCCAATTAAGGTCAAGTAGCTATAAAATCAGTCAGTTAAGGAAAGTTCAATAATTGCTATAGAATAAGAAGATTTGGATTTGAATCTTAACTCTGCCACTTAGTATATGATATTGGTCACTTCTGGTCTCTCAATGTGGGTTTTATTACTAATACAGTAAGGAGAAAAAAAATGGAATTGTGCTCTGTGACAGCTGAAAAATTAGCCTGGAGTATTGGGGGAGTCCCATGGAGAGCCCACAAGTGAGAGGAAGGTAGATTTTGGCCAAGTAAGTTGTGGAACGCTTTCCAGAAGATGTGAATCTCAAAATAATTTTTAAAATATAAGTAGAAATCCATTAGAGGATGGGGAAGAGGGAAGATGCTCTGGCAAGGATCAGCAACATGTGCAAAGACATTTAGGCATGAAAGCATAGCAGATTGGATGCAAAGTGTATAAGACTATTGTCCCCAAGTCAGTGTGCCTGAAGGATGTATAAATGGAAATATTCATTGGGGTTGGTGACTTCTACTTTTTGGACTTATGTGAGTTTTTAATAACTAAAACACATCTATTTATATTACATAGCAAAGACATTTTCCCATGCGTGACACATTTTCCTTAATTCCAATATCATATTTTTCTAAAAACAGATATCCTTGGCAATACACTCATGATAACATTTTTTTAATTCTCAAAAACAACATTTTAAATTATTTTTATTTTTACCAGATGCTTACACAGTTCTTATTTATGTATATTCATGTTTATGGTGTTTTGAAACTATCCAAAGTGGGCCACTTTATGAAGAGATTAAAAGTGAGGATCAAAACGTTTTGGAACTCACTATACAATGGGCTTAGAATTAATATTACCTAGGAAGAATGTTATTACTTAGGAAAAGACTTCAAGAAGAGCCCCGATGAATCTGACTCAACAAATGGATTGTTCTTCATGGAAATTTTGTTGTCTATTTTTACAAAGCCTGCTGTTATTTTGATCTAAATGAAATGTTCCAAAATAAAATTTGTCTCTGAGTCAAATAACAGGTATTTACATATTTATTCAGCAGAATTTTTGTTTTGATTTGCAGAGACAAGCCATATTGCCACATGTCTACTTAATAATTAACATTACCTTCTAAACTGACTCATTTGGGAGAAACAAGTCCACAAAGCAAAAAATTTAACATACATCGCAAAGTATTGATGCATAAAAATGAGAACAGATTTCTTATTTTCTCCTTGTTTTAATGACACTATCTTTTGACCTTTACCTGCATTCTAGCACAATTCCTCTGATCCTCCCTATTGTATTAGTAAGAAAACTGACATGGAAAGGCTAAAAATAACCAAGAATAAGAGAAAGCCTTCTCAGTTCTGTGGAAGGATTTGATGAATTAGATTAAGAGAAATGTAAGGTTTTATCAGAAGCTTTCATGTGCTAAATCCAATTTCAATAGTTGTTTATGTTCCATTTTTGTTACAAAAACAGGCATCCAAGAGGAACTGTGTCTTAACTCCAGTAAGTTCACTTTAGTTTATGTCAATGAAAATGAGCCTATATCTGTCCTTTATAAAATATTATAGAAAGTGTTTTATTTTGGTTCCTCCCAATCAGAATATAAACATCATCCAGATCCTATGTAAACCTTTGTAATTGTCAATGAGAGAAACAAGTCCACAAAGCAAAAAATTTAACATACATCGCAAAGTATTGATGCATAAAAATGAGAACAGATTTCTTATTTTCTCCTTGTTTTAATGACACTATCTTTTGACCTTTACCTGCATTCTAGCACAATTCCTCTGATCCTCCCTATTGTATTAGTAAGAAAACTGACATGGAAAGGCTAAAAATAACCAAGAATAAGAGAAAGCCTTCTCAGTTCTGTGGAAGGATTTGATGAATTAGATTAAGAGAAATGTAAGGTTTTATCAGAAGCTTTCATGTGCTAAATCCAATTTCAATAGTTGTTTATGTTCCATTTTTGTTACAAAAACAGGCATCCAAGAGGAACTGTGTCTTAACTCCAGTAAGTTCACTTTAGTTTATGTCAATGAAAATGAGCCTATATCTGTCCTTTATAAAATATTATAGAAAGTGTTTTATTTTGGTTCCTCCCAATCAGAATATAAACATCATCCAGATCCTATGTAAACCTTTGTAATTGTCAATGAAAAGGTGAACTCTCCTAAAATTAAAAAATAAAACAAGAACTAAAACATAATTGTGTATCATTTGAAGTGAAGACCTAAGATTCTAATCAAAGTCTTCTTACTCCAGAGCAGGCATTAAGTCAAACATTTATACCATTTAGGATAGGGTCAGGGGTGGGGAAGAGGCAGAAAAAAAGAGGACAAGCAGGAAAGGCAAGCATTAGTTTCTCAAGATAGGAAATTAGGCACAAAATGCTCCTGAGAAGGGAATTTCAACTTGAAAGACTGCCTTCCCCAGCTAGGTGGCATCTAGAACCTAGGATTGCCATTCAGAGAAGAAAAGGGAAAAGGAAAAAAAAAAAGAAAGAAAGAAAGAAAATAAAAGGAATGCCACATTAAACCCTTAGAGCATAATGAGTTGTTTCTCTTTAATAAATGCATGGACTTAAAAGTGGAACCTCAGATTTTATAGTCAAAGCAAAGGAAACCATAAAATAAACAGTGAAAATGTTTGTTGATTGGATGTTATTGCCGCTTTTATATATATTTTGCAAAGCAAAACATGGATATTTCACAAAATGCTTTTAACACAACTTTCTAAAGAAAAACAAGAGCCATTTGCTCTGATAGGGACTACATATTCAGCAGTGGGCAGGTTCTGTAGCATTTCTTTTTTCTCTCATAGCAATGGCATTAAATTTTTTCAGGAATTCAAAGAATCACACCTTCTTTTTTCCTTTAACATAGAACTTTGCAAAATAATCCACATAAAAGCATAGTTTAAACCTTGTCTCTTGCCTATGAAGTTGCTTTTCACTGATGTTGAGAGCAGGACTTGGTTTCATCTCCTCTCATGACTGCCTTCTCTCTCTGAACCTGCATGTAAGCTTGAACCTCTAAGCCTTTGTAATTTCATCTCTGTATTTGAGAACCTAAAAACAGTCCACTGTATTTTTTTGACTAAATGAATAGAAAATTTAAAAAACTTCAGACTATAAGTGCTGAAAACTGTAAATAAGGTATTTAAAATTTATAGTTTACAAGGCACTTTTCTTGATCTGATTTACACTCCAAAACACCATTCGAGAGAGTCTTTAGTCAGTCTAATGCTACTAAAACAAAATACCACAAACTAGTAATTTTTAATGAACAGAAATTTATCTGGCTCATACTTCTAGAGTTTGGGAAGTCTAAGATCAGTGAGTTGCACTCCTCGAGGGCCTTCTTATAGCATCATGACATGGCAGAAGGCATCATACTTGAGAAGGAAGTGTACATACAAGGCAGAGGAAATGGGGAGTGAACTCATCCTTTTATAAGAAATTGATTCCTGAGATATTTAACCCACTACTCTAATAACAGTGCTAAGCCATTCATGAGAGCAGAGCCCTCATGACCTAATCACATCTTAAAGGTCCCACCTTACTATACCATTACACTGGTAATTAAATTTCCAGAGGAATTTTGAAGGGGGCATTCAGACCGATCTCCATTTCACAGATAAAGAAACAGCATCGTAGAGGTTAAGTAGACTGGTAGGCTGTCCAAGAGCACAGCTGATGAGCTCACTGAGTTGAGATTCGAACTAAAATCCTAAATCCCACATCATTTTACTATATTCTGTGGCTTTTGAGAAGTATTATACACAATGAGTAAAAATATAAAAAATTATATAATATGTTGAATCTTATTCAAGATGAAATAAGAAAACAATCTATTTTCTCCAAATCTAAAGTATTAATGATATTTTATGAATGCTCACATTCATTTGGTTTGTTATTCTCTGTAATGAAAGAAGAACCAGCAATGCAAGTATAATATCATAAAACAGTTGGCAGTATTTTATTAACCTGCCCTGCTAGGTTGCCTTCAATGATGTAATTACTGTTATTTATCAGTCTGTGCAGATATACTGAATTACAGCCTAGAGATGTGGAATTTTCACTTAAAGGGAAGTAGACTGGAGAGTACAGAGTATTCTATTGTAATCCTAGGAACATATTTTTAAAAATATTTTAAATATATATTTTTTTCTTTTTTTGGAGAGGTTTTTGCTATAGAGTGCATGCGCTCGCCAGAAAGAGAGAGACACAGAGTTAGAAAGCAAGAAAGCACCCCCCCAGGGGGGATGGCCACCCTGCAATCCCTTCTCCTCCATTCTCCTCTCGGGATCTTGGGCACGTACCCACATGCACCCAGCGTGAGTTTTAAGCCACTGGGTCTGGGACGTGAACCACGGTCGACTACGTGGGAGTCCAGCGACATAGCCATTAAACTAACTGCTGGTCCGTAAATATATTTTTCTTTTACTATTCCATAATGATTTTCTTTTTGAAATCTTATATGTGACAGATTTATAAACCTGGATGAACCATTAGCATCTTGTTAGCAAAGGGAGAATTAAAGCCATCAATATATTTGGGAGGGTGTCAGGGACAAGGTCTCCCAAGAACTAAGTGAGCAACAGGTGCCTGTTGTCATTTGAAATTATAGTTGAAAAGGATAGCTGTGAAGAGTTCGGCTCAGTATTAGCAGCAAGCTTTTGATGTCAAATTGACCACAAGTACTACATAGGTTAATTTATCAATTCCATTGCGAGGTATTTAATAAGTGCCTACTCTATTCTAGTCACTAAAGTCTCAAAGAATTTACAGGTGATTCAGAGTGACTTAAAGAATAGTATTCCATATACGTCTGGGGATAAAACTACAGTTAGGTGGAGTCTCATATCTTTTATACCCCTGTATTATTCATAGTGACTAGTAGAACTCCTTATACAAAGTAAACCTAGAACTTCTTTTTTTTTAATTATTTATTTTATTTTATGTTTATTTGCTATAGTTCAGGTGTGCTCACCAGAGAGAGACAGAGAAAGAGAGAGAGATGGAAAGGGAGAAAGCAAGCCACCAGGTCTAGGACTTGAACCATGGTTGGCATGTCAGAGTCCAGCACTTTAACCACCGTGCCACCTGCTGGCCCAACCTAGAACTTCTTAATCAAAAGTGTAAAATTGGGAACCAGCAGTTAGCGTAATGCTATGTCGCTGGACTCCCACGTAGTCGACCGCGGTTCGTGTCCCGGACCCGGTGGCTTAAAACTCACGCCGGGCGCGTGTGCGTGCGTGCCCAAGATCCCGAGAGGAGAATGGAGGAGAAGGGATTGCGGCGTGACCATCCCCCCTGG
>NW_006160114.1:4867095-4880714 GCF_000334495.1 Tupaia belangeri chinensis | reverse complement strand
GAAAAGCCCACTCCAAAAAAAATAAAAAAAAAAAAAAAAAAAAAAAAAAGTGTAAAATTCACCTTGTAGAGGAGATAGCAAATCAGCAATGAATATTTCCATTGGTAAAATAACCCCATGTTGATTATACATGTTTTACCAATTAATTCAACAACTATTTACTCTATACCATAAACTATACTAAGTAATGAATATAAAGAAATGAAGGACACTGCCCTTCCCAACACAGAGTAGAAAATAAATAGCCATACCTATGATGTGTTTACTAAGTATTACAATATTCTAAAGCACAGGACTCTATGGGAACATGTATGCAGGTCATCCAGGTGAAAGATGAGTGGTAAGGATCAGGGAAAGCTTCTTTTTTTTCTTTCTTTTTTTTTTTTTTGAGAGGGTTTTGCTATAGGTCACATGCGCTCGCCAGCAGACAGAGGGAGACAGAGAAACAGAAAGTGAAAAATCTCCTGCCCAGGGGGGATGGCCACGCTACAATCCCTTCTCCTCCAGTCTCCTCTCGGGATCTTGGGCACGCACGCACACGCGCCCGGCGTGAGTTTTAAGCCACCGGGTCCGGGACGCGAACCGGGGTCGACTACATGGGAGTCCAGTGACATAACCATTACGCTAACTGCTGGTCCCAAGGCTTCTTAACCAATTTGAAGGTTTGCATGAATTCTCTCAGTCTGCATTTTGGAAGTAGACTGTATCTACTGAAGTCTAATACAGGCCTAAGGGCTCAGATTTTATGCTCATCCTGTTTATTCTATACTCATCACTTCTCTCTTTGGGAAGCATACATAAAAATGTGAATCTTCCTGGCCACAAAGTACATGTTGTTAATTTACAATCTAATATTTTAGACAATTTCCAATTTCTGGTAAGATGGCAATTGTGGTGTTTCCTTACTAATCTTTTTTTTTTTTTTTTTTTTGTCAAAGGGATTGCTATTTACAAAAGTTTCTGGACAGAATTCCATTGTTTCATTGCATAATTGGATTTCTTGGCCCTTCACACAAAGGGGCTATATTTGGAAAGACAATAGTCCCACTCCACCTGAAGCTTTATAGTAGTATTTGCTTCAGGGGACCTGACAGAATCACCCTCTTTATAGTCTTCTGAGGAAGAACAATGAAATCACAGCCATCTCTTCTCAAGATAATCACCAGCTGTGGTTCTAGAATTAGCTGTTGTTTTTTCCTTTGACTATTCCTCTGACCAAAATGTACCTATGTATATAAGTGACACACAGTGCATGGAGAAAACAGAATAAGAGACTATATTGAAGCCAATATGACCTATGTGGCACGTGTGGTCAATTTGACATCAAAAGCTTGCTGCTAATAGCTGTCAGTATACTGATGAAGTCCTTCAGGTTCTCATAGGCTGTTTTTCTTAACCAGTTGTGGTCAGCATTCTTCATATTTAACTGTAATGTAAGACCCCTGAAGGCAGATATTAATTACACCAGTTTTATTCAATACTGTATCCTCAGTCTCCAACACAAAGTAGATCAGTAAATATTTGCCAAATGAAATAAGATCTTAATATTTCCTTTTTAGTGTCAGTAGAAGAGATACTAAAAGTTAACCAATACTATGATGTAATGCATTGAGTTGAGAAGTAAAACAAAATGTTTTGGGGGCCTTATTCGTGGTCAAGACTATGTCCTATTGTGAGGGTACGATATCCTTATAAATAAGATTTACACATTCTAGTAGTATTTGGGGTAGATGTTAAAGATACAAGTAGAATTTCAACAAGTGCAGATATCAAGGAAGGCATTTACTTTTGCTTTTCTTTAAACTCATGTTTAAAACTTATAGAATTCCAGGGCCAGCAGGCTGGATAGTGGTTAAGGTTCTGGAGTCCCACATGGTTTACCATGGTTCAAGTCCCGGACCCAGTCCTGAACCAAGGAGATTGAAACATATCAGGCATATGTGTGTGTGTGTGTGTGTGTGTGTGTGTGTGTGTGTGTGTGTGTACCCAAAATCCTGAGAGGACAATAGAGAAGAAGGGATTGCGGTGTGGCCATCCCCCCTGGGAGGGTGACTTCTTACTTTGTCTCCCTCTTTCTCTCCAGAGTACATGCACCCTATAGCAAAAATCTCTCTATAAAAGGGAAACAAACAAATAAACAAAACACAGAATTCCTCAATTCAGAGAGTTGGGGTTTAAAAATCATACAGAATTCTTATCTTTATGTCTGCAGGGAAATGAAGTATTTTTAAGGGGAATTCTTTTAAAAATCACATGGTATGTTGATAAGCATTTCTTGTTAATATTTCAAAGGGAGGGTCTTCAAGATCTAAGTGTGTAGAATTAATGCTAAGCACAAAAAACACATTCCAATAATAATTTTGCCTTTTTCAAATCTGAAAATAAACATTAGGTCTTTTCTGAACTAAAGCCCATTGAAATCAATGAGATCTTTAAGAAAAAAATAATTCTATCTATAAATAAAATATATTTATTTTTAATTATAAAATATTATGTACATAAAAATAGAAACAATCTAAGCAATGCCTAAAACATTCACCTAACATGTAAGACATCTGTGAATCAGTAGGAAGATCAAATCTCTCAAAATTAAGGCTTCTCCACCTGTGTCATGTCTACAGTTAGTAGATTTCACAATCTGGGAAAGTCCACAAACTCATCTTCCTTGTTGATAAAAAGAGGGGATTGCATTAGGACATGGCCTCAAACTTTATTGTGCCCACATGTCACCTGCAAATCTTGTTTAAATGCTTTTTTTTCCTGATTAAGTCTGGGGCAGGATCTCAGATTTTACATTTCCCACAAGTTCCTATGTTGCTCTTTCGGACACTTTACTTACTTTGAGTAACAAAGAATTAGGAATTTTTTAAGGTTTTTTACTGTCTTACAATCCTAGGTAAGATTTCTGGGGTTCTAATCTGAAAATTTTGTCACCAGATATAAAGTGAAATGATGGTTCAACTACAGAACACATCTGGAAATTCTTCTCATTTGTTTTAGTTTAATTTTATGTTGCTATAACTAAATATAGCCTGGCTAATTTAAAAAGAATTAAAGTTGTTCAGCTCAGTTTGGAGGTGACAAAAAGCAACCCAGAATGAAGTGCCTAATGACTAGCCAGAAATAAGTCTCTAGAATGCAGCAGAGGGAGGAGACACTGCAGAAATGACCTGGGAAGGCTTTTCAGAGACGAGGACTTCAGAGTCAGTTACTGAAAAATAGGTAGGAATTTAAGAAGTGTGAACAGAGCTTCACAGGCAATAGGGCCAGGGTGAAATCACTTTCTTTCAAACATGAACAATTTCAGAAGTCTTGAAGATGACAACAAGGGAGTCTATTGTGACAGACCTTGAATGCCAGACAAGATTTTGGACTTCATCCTTTATCAGTGAGGAAATCTCTCAATATTTTACAAAATAACATATCAGAACTATACTGTAAAAGGAATAATATATCAAAACTAGGCCCAGGCTGTTGGTACAGTTGGTAGCAGACTGAACTGCTATGCTGGAAGCCACATGGCTGATGGGTTCAAATACCTGGGTTAGGTTGAAAACATGCTGGGTGCACACATGTGCATGCCCAAGATCTCATTTAGCTGGAGTGCCAGAGAAAGTGGATTGTGGTGTGACAAGACCCTATTGAAGGTGCTCTTCTTTCTCTTTCTCTCATGTTTGTACATGTTCTATCATGAATAAAATAAACTTTAAAAAAACCCTTATACTTTAGGAGAGAAATCTGATAAATATGTGACCAACTGGAACTGAAAGACAGGAAGTTACTTTCCACATCTGTGAAAGGAGAAAAAATGTAGGAGTAATTACCTCATAGAGTTGTTTTATGTGAAACATGTATGTATACTAAAACACTTAGGATGCAATATGTATGTAAAGTTCTTAGAATGGTTTCTGGGACCAGAAGATATTAGTTGTCATTACTTCAGTACTTGAGTCATAAGAATGAATGAGCCTAAATTCTACATTTATTTATACTTAACAAATACAGTCAGTTCTTCAATTTTAGAGCTTCTTAGTGCATTGTCAGGCACATGCCAGGCATTGACTGTTAGGCAGTATTGCTGGTTTCATTATTATTTACCTCTTCCATTCTTCCTCTACGTAGGTGTGCATTTGTGGCATCCTTTCTCTAACCTTAATTTTCATCAAGGCAGCATCATGATCTTCCTTTGGTTTTATGAGACCTTGTTACCTATATCAGTTTTCCTTCTTTAATTCCACTCCTGTTATTACCTGAGAAGTCTTCCTGAACATGTTCTCTGCCTATCAGCACAAACTTGAATGAAGGGCTATAATTCTGAGAACAACTTAACAGATAAATGGGTGAGTGCAGGTTTTCCAAGAAAAGGAAATTCCAAGTGGAAATTCCCTGCAGAAAAACTTCACTGGGAGTGACATTTGATGTATATCAGCAGCTTCGAGTTTTCATTGGTTAGTTCTCTTCTATAAACTGAGACAATATATTAAGAAAAAGGGCATATTTGACATCTTTAATTAGGCTAGAGTCCACTCCAGAGAAAGAGAGAAAAGATCTGAATAGATAAGTAACCATCAGGCCACTAAGTCCTCATGCTTCATCCTCACTGATTAGAAAGAGGCTTATATGCAAATTAATGGGTATTAATCAGTATTTATCCCCTCATAATATCACAGTGCAGCTAAGGCAGAGGCAACTCACATGTACAGGGTGATTACCTGTGGTGACAGGGAAAGCATCCCTGAAGAAGTGAAAGCTGAGCAGAAGTTGATTATGCCATTGCCGGGGTAGTTAGTGTTACAGCTCAGTAAGAGGTCCTTGGAGAGAAGACCATTGTCTCTGAAACACAGAGACCAAGAAGGAAGATGTGATTTTAAGTCTGCAAAGTAGGTAGGTGCAAAACCAAGCAGGGATCTGTGAACCCTTTTAAATAATTTTTTAAAGATTATTGTTTTAAGCCAGCTGGTGGTGTGATAGTTAATGTGTCTGGATCCCACATGGCTGACTGCACAGTTCAAGAATGGACCTGGCAGCTTGAAAAATATGCCAGGTGCTTGTGTGTGCATACCTAAAAATCTCAAAAGTAGAATATAAGAGAAGGGATTGGGGTGTGGCCATCCCAACTGGGGTGGGCTTTCTCACTTACTTTCTCTATGTGTCTCTCCAGTAAGAACATGTGACAAATAGCAAATTATTTTACTTTCATTTGAGCTTTGTAATGCTTAACTTCAATTTTATAGACTAGAAAACTGAGGTGCAAAGAAATGAACTAATTTTATTTGTTCAAGTTTATATTGTTAATAAATAGTAGAGCCTGACTCCAAATACAAGTCAATTTTACTCCAAAGTCACAGTTCTAGGTATTCTAGAACTGTACTTGAAAACGGTTTTTAAATATATCTTGAGCGTTACAACATCCTTTAAAGATCTGATGAAATCCAGTGACCTTTAAGGATCTGATGAAACCTAAAGTCCTATGCTCTAGAAAAGTGAATATATTTTACATGTAGTTTCAGGGTTCCAGGGGCTCACAAATCACAAGTTAATAGCATACATGCTATGACGTTCATTGGTCAGGACCTGAGTTCCATTAGGCAGAGATCATGCCGGTTTTATTCATTGGTACATTCCTAACACTAAGAACTTTACCTGCTACAGAATAGGCATTTCTTAAATAGTTGTTAAATGAAAGAGATTCCAAATACCTGGGCCCATTTGTCTAGTTACTTAGAGCAGGATGCTAAAAGTATATTATGGATGATGCTTCTGTATAAAATTGAACAGAACCACAGAATAACTTCCTAAATCAAACCACAAAGAACCTCTAGGGACCTCCAAGGACCAGATTTGAGAAATTATAGGCCACATTTTATTTTGTTTTGCATTTTTACTTTGAAGTCACTTTATCTTCCTCTTGAGAAAAGGATAATATCTTTAATAGTTACTTTTAAAATTAGAATTTGAAGTATACTGGTAGAAATAGCATTTTTGGGTAATTTTTTCAAAGTTTATTTCTCCCATGAGAGAGAGAGAAAGAGAGAGAGAGAATCTTCAACAGGATCTTCACACTTCAATTCACCCCATTCTTAGCCACCTCAGATCATGGACATGTGCATGTGTACTGGTTATACCCATGACGGTCCCAGGACCTTTCCATATGGGTCCAGTTGCATTGTCAATGTGCCACTGCCTGGCCTCCTGAGTAAATCTTTAGGAACTATTTGGATAAATATGTTTAGACTACTTTGTCCAAATGGTTTCTGTTACCACCCCTGTATTATTTAAATAAATTTTGCTTAATGTTGTGAAACTAGAACTTAAATATGCCTAGATAAAGCTGAAGAACATATCAGCTCTTAAGAAATCATTGTTAGGATTATATGTCACTTATCCCAGGTTCTAAAACTAGAAATAGCTAAGCAAATATTTCCTATATCTGGAGATTAGGTCTCTGTTGCTGACAGTTCTTACCATATCCATTAAATATTTTCCCAAAAGATAACATTCAAGAAGTGATTCAAAATCCTTTTTTTTTTTTTTTGGAGAGATTTTCACGGTAGGGCGCGTGCGCTCCCTAGACAGACAGAGAGAGACATAGAGACAGAAAGCTAGAAATCCCCCCCCAGGGGGGATGGTCACGCCGCAATCCCTTCTCCTCCATTCTCCTCTCGGGAGCTTGGGCACGCACGCACACGCGCCCGGCGTGAGTTTTAAGCCCCCGGGTCCGGGACGCGAACCGCGGTCGACTACGTGGGAGTCCAGCGACATAGCCATTACGCTAACTGCTGGTTCCCTCAAAATCCTTTTGTAAGTAGTTTTCTTTTTTTTTTTTTTTTCTTGGTTTAGATTTTCATCTAATTGGCACAAAAAGTAGGAAAGAAATGGGTATCCTATATACTTGTTCTGGTTATATATAAGTATGTGAGGGGGCTGTGTGTATGCATAGATACACTCAAACTATATTGTAGATATGGAAAGGTAGCCCCTGTGAGGAAAAGTACAATAACATAGACAGCTAATAAGTGGTAAGGGTGGTATGTTATTGGGTTCTTAAAACAAGGGAACAATATGAAATAGTATCCTGAAAAGCTAAAGTGTTCTATAGTGTTCAGGATAGGTGGAGAAAAGGAGATGGTAAGACTAGACACAAACACAAGTAAAATTGTCAAAATCCTTTAGGCAAGAAGACCAGTCCCTAGCGGATAGAGGCAGCAATGAAAGAAGGAATGGATGTGAGAGACATTTTAAAAGTAGGAATCAATGTTTTTCTTTTCTTCTTCTTCTTTTTTTTTTTTTTGAGAGGTTTTTGCTATAGGGCGCGTGCGCTCTCCAGACAGAGACATAGAGACAGAAGGCGAGAAATCACCCCCCAGGGGAGGATGGTCACGCCATAATCCCTTCTCCTCCATTCTCCTCTCGGGATCTTGGGCACACATGCACACGCGCCTGGCGTGAGTTTTAAGCCACCAGGTCCGGGATGTGAACCGTGGTCGACTACGTGGGAGTCCAGTGACATAGCCATTATGCTAATTGCTGGTTCCCTTGCTTTTCTTTTTGATTCCCTTCCTCTCACCTCCCACATTTCCACCCCTCCTTCTACATTTAAGGGACACAAAAAGTATCTGTTGATAATATGTCTGAAAATATCTTTAACTGGATTAATATACAGTGTATTTATGCTGGGAAAATTCATTTTGCACACTATAATGATATACAGTGATTGAATGTATAAACATAAATAAGTAAAAGAAAAAAAAGAGGAATCAATAGGTTTTTGTTTTTTTTTTTCCTTCCCCTAGATGTAATCATTTGAACACCAGGGTTTTGACTAACAGCATTAGGCACTGAGAGAGTTCAAGCCATGTAAGGCAGTATCTGTCATCTTCGTGCAGATTTTTTTGGTCTCTCTGCCTTCCATCTGTGATAAAAAGAGGCAGCTGGAAATAAACTGAGGCTGCAGCCCCTTCTCCACACCCCCTAACATAAATCATTGGTTAGTCTTGATCTCCTCATTATATAAGGAATGCAATTAGTCATACAACAGAATATTTGGAAAATGGATATTTTAAAAACATGACCCATAATTTCGCCATCCTAAAAATGGTCATGACTATGTTTTTAGTGTATTTCCTTGTAAATATTTTTATTATGTATTTTTAAAAATGTAATCACAGCACATACCACACCATTAAACTACATTTTCCACTTACAACAGTACACTGGTTGACTAATATCAATAGGATGTAGGACTCTACTTTCCAAGGTAATCCATGCTGAGAAACAAACTAAGGCCAAGGACAGCCCTAGAGACCCCCAAAGTGAGAAAATGAAAGAAGTTGTTTTAAGTTCACTGAAGACTGAGAGTAGCTTTTAGTATATTTTACCTAATGTGTAGCAAACACAGTTTATATTCTCCTATGATTGTTAGTACATATTCTCCTATGATTGATTGATGTTGAGTCATCTTGGTGGGGCAGTCTGAGGAGAAGGTAACCACACCTGGCTATGTGTGTTATACTTGGTCTGTTTAAACAGGTCTGTGCCATAAGACACAGAGTGATTGTAGTGGTGCTGTGGGAAGTTGCCCAGAGGCCACAGCATGCCATGATAAACATCATATTCTGAAGATATAAGACAAGAAATCTTAGGAGAATCTCTCTGTATTTATATACACACACAGACTCTGGAGAAGAATTCCTCCAGAAAGGCTGCATAAAACAGACATAACCTTGGACGAACTTAGAGAACATCATGCTAAGTGAAATAAGCCAGGTGCAGAAAGACAAATACTGTATGATCTGATTTATATGTGGAATCTAAAAGGGTCAAATTCACAGAAGCAAAGAAAAGAATGGTGGTTTTTAAGGACTGGTGAGGGGAAACACTGGAGGAGAAGGACATAAGAAGATAAGATGTTGGTCAAAGGGTGAAACTTTATTTTTCTTAAGATAAGTTGGGTTTTTTTTTTTCAGAATTGTTTTATTTATTTATCATTATCATTATTTTTTAACTTGACCAAACAGAAACAGAGAGAGAGGGAAAGGAGAAAGCAAGTCACCAGGTGTGGGACTCAAACTGTGGGTGCCCATGTGGGAATCCAGTGCCTCTAACCACCAACCCACCTGCCAGCCCCAAAGTGCAACTTTTTAAGAGATGAATAAGTTCTGTGGATCTAATGTGTAGCATGGAGACTATAGTTCATAATACCATATTGTTTACTTTGAAACTTAGAGTAGATATTTTAAGTGTCCTCAACATGCACACACATACACACACCCACTCACTCATACACAGTCTCTCTCTCTCATACACACAATATGATGGTAACTGGATAGTGATGGACACATTAATTCATCTGATTATGGTAATCCATATATAGTGCATACGTATTTAAAAATCATCATGTTATATACCTTGAATATACACAGTTTTATTTGTCAATTAAATATTTTTTTTTAAACTACAGGTGCAACAGCCAAGTATCTTAGAAATCAGAAATACTTGGGATAGCAAATTTATAAATACTAGAGATTTATTTGGCTCACAAATCTGGTAGCCGGAAAGTCCAATATGTGAGGACAACATCTAACTGACCTCTGGTCCTAAGTCACAATGTGGCTGGCAAAGTAAGAAGGTCAGCTGGTGTTATGGAGAGAGAGAGAGATACAGACAGACAGACAGCTGGGGGCAGGTCTTACTTTTATAATAACCCACTTTTGTGAGAACTAACCCTTTCCTCTGAGAGCAAGAACTCACTTTTTTCTTGGAAGACAACACTCGTACATTTAGGAGAGTTGTGCCCTAATAATCTGAACACCACCACTAGTCTTAAAGGTCTTACCACCTCCCAATGCCTTTTGACTGGGGACCACGCTTCCCAAACATGAACCTTTAGGAGGAAAACCATTATCTAAAACATCACACCAAGGAATACGCTTTTCTTCCCTAAATTGAAAGGAATACCAGGATAAGAAAACTTCAAGGGAAATTACATTGGATCTAGGTTTGAAAATTTGCCTTATCTTAATAAGTAGAACTGTACCATTTTTGAAACAATGATTAGAAAAAGAATAATTAATTGGTTTCACAATGCTAGAGTACCAACTGATGGGCAGATTTAGGACTTCACACATAACTGTCACTCTGCTCCTTCCTGGAAGACTTTCTTTCCTTCCTTCCTCCCTCCCTCCCTCCCTCCCTCCCTTCCTTCCTTCCTTCCTTCTTTCCTTCCTTCCTTTCTTCCATCCTTCCTTCTTTCCTTCTTTCCTTCCTTCCTTCCTTCCTTCCTTCCTTCCTTCCTTCCTTCCTTCCTTCCTTCCACCCAAGCCTATTGCCCCTGAATTCAGTTTATCCGTTAAAGTTCTTTACCATTACTTACCACAGTCCTTATCCTCAAGAATTATCTCTAGGAAACAGCCATAGCCATTTCCCTATTTAGAGCTCTGGGTAGGAGAAAGGAAGATGACTTATTGGGATTATTAGGGGAAAGATGTGGCATCCCAACTTATCTTAGAATTTTTCAGGTCTCTGTATCATGGTGATTTTTTAATATTTTAAATGACTTAATCAACAAATAAAGACTACATATATTCAAGGTTTACAACATGGTAATTTGATATACATATGCACTGTGTAATGATTACCACAATCAAATTAGCACACCCATCACAACCCATGCTATACTGTAGATTGCCTAGATCATGGTGATTTGAAATACTAATCTTTCTATTAATTGAAAATGATGGTACAGCATGGGAAAGTATGTATTTTTTTCTCTTCATGGACGTATTTTCCCCAATATTATCTTCCTTGCCTTCTCACTAAGGTGTGCATCACCACAGACTCAGTCCTAGCACTTTTCCTGCTGTGCAGAAGGACTTAATTTTGTTCTAATTCAGCCATCTCTCTGCTGGCCCCATGAGCACCCTCTGCACACCTCTGTCATAGTTCCAGCAATGCAGTTTTGTATTTGTTACTGCTCTCATATTTATTTTATAAAGATTATAAATTATTGTTGAGAAGAGAGGCAGTGACTTTTACATATATGTGTATGTATGTATATACATATATATGTATATACACACACAATTAAATAATTTTTCAAAGGTTTTTGTCATAGACAGTGAGCTCTTGCCAGACAGAGACAGAAAGAGATACAGAGAGGAAAAGTCAGAAATCACCCCTCAGATGGGAACCAGCAGTTAGCGTAATGGCTATGTCGCTGGACTCCCACAAAGTCGACCACGGTTCGTGTCCCGGACCCAGTGGCTTAAAACTCATGCCGGGCGCGTGTGCGTGCGTGCCCAAGATCCCAAGAGGAGAATGGAGGAGAAGGGATTGCGGCGTGGCCATCCCTCCTGGGGAGTGATTTCTCACTTTCTGTCTCTCTGTCTCTCTCTGCCTGTCTGGCGAGCGCACGCACCCTATCGCAAGAAAACCACTCCAAAAAAAAAAAAAAAAACATATACCATAGGGCCAGCATGTGACAAGGTGGTTAAGGTACTGGGCTCCTCTGTAACTGACCATGGACTGAGTCCTGGAGCTGGTGGCTTGGCAATCACACCAGGAACATGTGCATGTGTGCCCCAAATTCTAAGAGGAGAATGGAGGAGAAGGGATACATCCTCCCTCAGGGGTGATTTTTTTTTTTTTTTTTTGGAGAGGTTTTCTTGCGATAGGGTGCGTGTGCTTGTCAGACAGACAGAGAGAGACAGAGAGACAGAAAGCAAGAAATCACCCCCAGGGGGGATGGCCATGCCGCAATCCCTTCTCCTCCATTCTCCTCTCGGGATCTTGGGCACGCATGCACACGCGCTCGGTGTGAGTTTTAAGCCACTGGGTCCAGGACGCGAACCATGGTCAACTATGTGGGAGTCCAGTGACAAAGTCGTTACACTAACTGCTGGTTCCCTGGCCCTATAGTATATGTTTTAATGTTGGTATTCTTTGCACAACTTTCCATTCTGTAAAGTACAGATTGATGGGCTTATATTAAAAACAGAGAGGAAAAAGTTTCTATCATATTCTTGACTGAACTGGGTTTGTCTAAGAAGGTATATGTGGTTTAAATATATAATTATTGCATTACATTATTAATCATACATACATTATTAATCATACAGTCTTATTCCTCCACAGTTTGTGGGCATATTTATTTTCAAACTTTACTCAATGTCCAGTTCTACACCAGATGGGAAGGTATTATATATAAAAATTAAGACAAATTCAGGACAACAAACCAGCATAATATGCTCCTAATACTGGTGTACTTTTCACTGGGCAACTCCAAACCTTTACAAAACAGGTAATATACAGAATCAATAAAAGATATTTCAAAAGATTCATCATACGATTTCTTTAATGAGCAAACTTCCATTTTATATTCAAATTTTCATTTAACATTAAGAAAATATATTCGCTGTTGTTCAAGATAAGAAAGGACATTACAGAATTTGATCTGATGCAAATGAGACTAAATCTTTAAGTGCAGATAACTGCTACATAAGAGACTAAAAATACTCTTCTAGTAATCTAAAAAGTCATTCAAAACCAGCAAACCAAATAAGCAATTACTTTTGTTTTCAATTATGGTAAAAGTAAGTAATTTCTAGAGCATACCAGACAGTAAAGTAATTAAAGTCTCCAGCAAAATTATTGAAAGAATTCTTAAAGAGATAGGTATGCACATGAAGAAACAGAGGTGCTTTATGTCCCATATACAGAATGAGTCCACAAAGAACAAATGGAAACTAAATTAATGCAGTTTCCCATTTTTGGTCATGTAGCAAGATTGGTCAGCCCAAAGAAGGTTGCAATCACAGTGAGTGATCACTTCAGAAGATTCTTCCATAACGTCTCTATGGGAAAATATAGGCTAAGAAAACAAGCTAGTTTAGAGAATTGTATGTTATTGGATACCTGTTCCTATAAAATGCAGGCCAACAGGATAGCTAAAGGCCTTTGTAACTGGCTCATTGCTGCTCAACATTTTCATTTAAAACACAGCAAGCACACTTGTGAAATTTCAAGTTGATACAAAGCTATGGAAAATATTAATTTTTTTGTACCCTTCAGCTACTTTTTGTGAAGAAAAATGTTGTTCATTCCCAGGCTCCCTAATTTTTACAAAGGACCTTTAACTGCCTTCTGTTTGATGGTAAAAATATATACTTTTATTTCTAACCAACAAAATAAAATATATGTAATCAAAGCTCTTTCTGGAAAGTAAAACTTTGAATTACCTGCTGTTTAATTCTTTGCTAAATCCAAGTTGTATCAAAAACACCAATAATGGGAACCAGCAGTTAGCGTAATGGCTATGTCGCTGGATTCCCACGTAGTCGACCGCGGTTCGTGTCCCGGACCCGGTGGCTTAAAACTCACGCCGGGCGCGTGTGCATGCATGCCCAAGATCCCGAGAGGAGAATGGAGGAGAAGGGATTGCGGCGTGACCATCCCCCCTGGGGGGTGATTTCTCGCTTTCTGTCTCTATGTCTCTCTCTGTCTGTCTGGCGAACGCACGCGCCATACAGTGAAAATCTCTCTCTCAAAAAAAAATATTATTTGTGGTAAAATACATGCAACATAAAATCGACCATCTTAACCACTTTGTGGGTGTACAGGTC
>NW_006160114.1:4859787-4867069 GCF_000334495.1 Tupaia belangeri chinensis | reverse complement strand
CAGAAAAAAAACTCCCCAAAAAAAAAAAAAAAAAAAAAAAAAGAAAAACACCAATAATAATATTTATGATGATTGCCTAAACAGTATGTATTCATCCCTTCAGAGATTTTAAGTTTTATCTTTGGAAAAATGCAGGCCATTCATTTAACCAATTATTCATCCTTCGAATCACTATTGATTTCCAACTGTGTGCCAGTCCTTGTGGTAAACACTAAGTGTAGAATGTGAATGAAATAGACATGGTCCATACATATAGACCAATAAGCAAATATGTATGTAATTACAAATGAAGAAAGGCTAGCTATCAGGACAACAAATTGGGTACTACTTTCAGTTAGGTGAAGGGATGGCCTGCTTGAGAACATGCCAGATAAGTTGATACTTGAAGGTAGAAAAGCAACCAGCGATGGGAAGGACTCCATAAGGATCATTCCAGACATAAGGATTATAGATGCAGACAGACGACTGAGGCAGCAATGTGGAGGAGGAGGCTAGCAAGGAGACTGATGGTGTTGGCGGATTAGTAAACAGGACTGGATCATGTAGGACCTTGTGGGCCAAGTAAGCAGTTTGAATTTTGTTCTCAGTACAATAGAAAACTTTAAATATCTTGAGTAGGAAAGTAATGATATAGTCTAATACATGGTTTAAATGACCACAGAGAACAACATTTTTAAGCCATGTTTTTAGACACCCTCATAGAAATTACTTTTTCTAAAATAATTCATTTGGGCAGCTCCATGGCCTGCTAGTTAAGACAGCCAGACCCCACATAGCTGACTACATGGTTTGAGTCCCAGTCCTGGTGGCTGGAGAAACACACTGGCATGTGTGTACATGTGCTTAGAATCCTGAAAGGAGAATGAGATGGAGGAGGAAGGATTACAGCCTGACTATTCTTCTCTTCTTTCTGTGTGTGTTGCCATTTTTTTCTGGTGAGTATACACATCCTCTAGCACAAACACACACAAAATTTTTGTTATACTATTATTATTATTATTATTGAAGAATATAGTTAAGAAATCATAAACTACTTTTTATTACCATGGCCAATATCTTTGAGGATGGTGATTCTTTTTGAGGACCTAGGGACATTTTCCCTAGAGCCTCAATACCTGGTAGTTGCCCTTATCTTGAATCACTGTCTTGTATTTTTATCTTAAGTATATGTTGAATTTTGTAATTGGTCTTGTTTTCTTTTTGCTTGGTCTGAGTGAAATCTTAAGCCACATTTTCCCCTGCTCTGGCAAATACATAGGTTGTATCTCTGTGAATTGATAATCCCTACATTTATTTTTCTACACTCACTTTACCATTTCCCAAATTCACTTAGTTGTTTATTTGACACTTTAATAATATAGATATTTTGCCAGTCACCAGAAAGAAAACATACATAGTTGGAGGAGAAAAATCAGGAATTAAAAACATCTCAAAAATTTCAGTAAGTTTAAACACCTACTCTTAAGTTCAAAAGGTCATTTGTTAAGTTCAGGAGAACACTCATCTAACAGCAGATTTTATTTTCATCTAACAGGTGAAAATACATAAATACCACACAACTTAAGCATTTAGATCATTTATAAAACGGCATGAAGCAATGGAGATAGCCTCCCACTCAACACTTAGCATGTGGTATAACGGCAAATTTCTCTCTGTCTTTCCTGGCACATTGTCTTTCAAGGTAGACTGTCTCATTCTCATGTTACTTTTGTATCTTACATACTTACTGCAGTGTTTTATGCAGGCATTCAGTCAATGTAGAATTAATGAGTGAGAAATACAAGTGATAAAAATAGAACCTCACATAATCTCAGGCTGGGTTAGCAAAAGCACAATGCCCTGAATGCAAGAAGTATGTACAGGTTGTACCATTTATCACAATGCTTGGCCATATTTACAGCTCAAAGTGCAGGTGCTTTCTCTTTAAAGGCATATTGATAGACTTGAGCAGACTTAAAAAAGAACAGTCACTTGATGAGTAGTTGGAAGTCATGTGACTGAGAAAAAGGAACGTTTAGCCTACAAAAGAAGATTCTTGTAAGGGACATGCTGGCCTTCCACAAACACCTGAAGGACAGCTATGCAGAGGAAGGTATAGACTTGTCCTGTCTAATTTCAAACTGCAGAATTAGATCTGTGAATAGAAATTATAAGGGAGAACTTCTTTTAATGGCTTGAGGCTGTGAGATGTATACTTGATATATACAGGAATGGTATTAATTAATGGATCTCAAAGGAGAATTGCACTAGCAATTGAGTGCTTGGATTAGATGTTTAATATCCTTTCTAAATCTGAGATGAGACTTTGTGCCCCAGTAGTTGCCACAATGGATTCCACATGAGCCTGTAACAAGCTAATCTAATTAGTGTGCTGCAGAACAGCTATTTACAGGTATTAACATGACTGTTGATACTGAAGGACTTTGTATTAGTCATGAAAATGTTTCTGAAGGCAACAGATTTTTACCTGAGCCTCATAGGTGGAAAAGTAGGGAATGATACAAATCCAGATTTGTGAAACAATTGAGAAAAGTGAAAGACTTTTTGTTTGGCTGACATGGGTGGTATAAATAATGGTAGCAGGATAGGCCAGACCAGATCACTGGCTATATGAGCTGGAGTCGATAGTTGGGTAGTATGTGGTATATAGGTGAATTTCTTTTCTGTGTTCCCTCTCACACTGTCCCTTCCTTGCGGGCAGGGACTATATTGTATTACCTTTGTATCTTTACTACTTAGTGAGATCTTTAAGAAGAAAGACTTCCTGGAAAAAGCTTTCATGATGTGAGGGCAGAATACACACTCTGGGAGGCCCATGGAGGAGAAAGTAACCGCAGTGGAGACGCTAAGAGACAAAATGAAATCTATTACCATCCACAAGTCTTTGTGGCAGGATATGGATTCCAAATGGGAACCATGGTCCAGAGCTGAGAAATCTGATCAGAAGATCCAGAGTGAACCCTTTGATGTGGGTCTGGGTCCTGGTTGTAAGTGATAGCATCACTGGTTTGCCTACAGTGAGCATTGGGCATGTAGCACATGCAGGTGGGAAAGAATTATTGGCAGAGAGTCAGGCTTAGAAAACACAAATCAGCTGTTGGAAATCCTGAAAAACTGAGTTGAAGGGTCACAGGAAGGCTTTCACATCAACCCACAATATTTGGGTTCATGCAATTTCGAAAGCAGCCTTGCCAATCAGTGCTTCATTTTTCCACCTAACCCCTTATATCTCAACATTTTCCTACTTGGCAGAACTACCTTGGCACTCTCCAAATGGACTGATGAGGAGGAGGCTGGAATGTGTGTGAAGGAGGAGAAGGAGCAACAGACAGAAAAAAGCACAATGAGTCATTACTGGCTTCTGTAAAAGCCCTCCTTCGCTTTCTGCCATGTGTATACAAGATTCCATTGAGAGCTAATCTTGAGATCATCTATCAAAAGACTTGAAATTTTTAAATACCAAAAATTTTCTTAGAGGTCAAATTTCAGAATTTGGACTGTATTTGGAGTGTTTGCATTGAGAATGAATGCCATGGAAAAGATAAGACATATGCAAAGTTAGCCTTGAGGAAGAGCAGAAAGGAAGGGACAAAAAGGAATTCTCAAAGGGAGGTCAAATCGTGCTTAGGCAGGGCTGCTTCTTCACTTTAGGATTCGGAAGTGAGAGTCTCTCTAATTCTCAGCTATGGACTTCTCCTAAGAGGGCCCTCGGCTCTTGTATATTGAAAATGCTCTGGGTTGTACTTCTTATTCTAAATATACCCAGACATCAGTTACCATGAGACATTTGCCATCCTGTTGGGTCATCAGAAAAGTCACATAGAATTTGTCTATGTTTTCTATGCAAAAACGTGTCATGACATTTCCAACAACCCAGTGTATCTATATTTCCATTTAGACTTTCTGGTGTCACCTAAAATTAAATAGGATTACATTTATTTTGAATCTATTCTTCTACAGTTCTATTTCCTATCTAATATCCCCAGCAGTTTTCAGTGTCACAGTTTTTCCTTTCCTAGCCCTCATGTATAATAGTGGAAAGAGTTAAAATGTCATTAGCTTGGAGATACACAGTGGCTCTACATATGCTTGCTATGTAACCTGTTTCGTTGCTTCCCTTCAGTGTGTTTTGGTTTCATTTTCTATAAAATAGGATATCCCAGAGGGTTACTGTGGAGATGAATTTAAAGCATGGAACATAAATATTGTAAGATTTACACATAGTAGGTACTCAACATTTAATCCCTTCGATCTTTCTCTTCCCTTCCTTTACTTTCTCTTTGATTCCCAATATTTGTCTGTTTATTCTATCCCTAAAATAGTATGAGTGAAGATCACTCCCAATGACCAAAGTAGGAGAGAGGAAAAGTAAGTAAAACCCCAAAACTGGTGCCATCTGTTTTCCTCATTTTTAAAGGAACTAGAAAGAAAGAAATGCAGCATCAATTGTGGAAGATGCATTTGTGTTTTAGCTCTCTCTCCCTCCTCTCTGATTCCTTAGGACCCCACTTACTTATCAGTGGAAAACATTTTCCTCAATCACATGAATAGAGAACAAGCCCAAAGAGATTCAGCTATGCAACAGACCCACCCATCTCAGTGGTAATTCCTCTACCACTGGGACTAAATGACTTTCAAAAAAAATCACTAAAAGAATTACAGGTTTCAGAGCAATGGCGAGCATTAGCATAAAACAAGGTATTAATGACATGTTAATGATAAAAAAATGTTACTTATATGCTTCAAGTATGGTACTTGGGAAAAACAAATGCCAAAAACATGGTGAGTAGTTACATGGATTTATAGATACTATTTGAACTATAAAATAAAACTTTCAGGATCTTGAATATGGCATAAGAAAGATTGAGTTTGTGATACATTATCCTTTCTGAACCACTTAATAAAACAGTGAATTGATTTTTTTTTAAATAGACTTTTTTCTAAGTTCTCTTTTAGTTAAATAAAAATTCCTTTTTTTTCTTATTTTAAGTTCAACTCTTATTCTTCATTGGCAGTGTTGTCTGAAGTATTATGTTTCATGTTATTCCACCTGCTTACATGTCAAAGAATGCATATTTATGATCTTGATGTTTTCAGAATAAGACATCCCAGGTCTTTCAACATGTTCATTATAGGCAAACAAGGAGGAAATGTAGTTTTCTTTTTTTTTTTTTTTTTTTTCAGTTAAATGGCCATGATACATTGTGCTATCGCTCAGGAAATATCATGGAACTTATTTTCAAAGTGCAGCTCAGAAGGCAATGAACTGCAAGGTTGGCATTGGGGATGTGCAGTCTTTAAGTGCTATTAAAAAAGAAAAAAAAAGGTGGGGGGGACCAGCAGATAGCGTGGTGGTTAAGGTGCTGGACACTCCCACATGGCAGACCATGGTTTGAGTCCTGGACCTGGTGGCTTGCTTTCTCACTTCCTCTCTCTCTTTCTCTGTGTGTGTGTCTCTCTCTCTGTCAAATTAAAAATAAATAAATGAATAAATAAAATTAAATAAATAATTCTTTTAAAAAAAAGAAGAAAATACATATAATTTCCTGCTTTTCCTTCACCTTTAGTTGGTTTCCTAGAACATCTAATGTTCCCGAATTCCATGCTCTTCTTTCTTTCTCCACCCTTCTTCAATTCTATCCCTGTGAAAAAGTTGGTAGCTGCCAAGTGTTCAAGCCTGACTTGGACAAAAGGCTTACAACAGGGATACCCCCCAGTATTGAACTATCAAGCCAAAGGCATGTGCACAAAAGAGCTGGCATTGCACCTTGATCAGATGATGACCAATGCTGACTCTGAGTTTGGCTAATGGGTCTTACAGGCATCCCACATTGCCACGTAGTACTGAACTTTTCCACCATTCATGCCCATGCTCTGACATACCAGAATCTCTGGATCTCTATCCCTTTCTCCTTCTACAAAGGATGCTGTGGTACAGACAAACTTCTGATCAGTTTCTAAACAAGAATAGAAAGTTAATGAGATGATTCAGTGAAGTCTTACTTTTCTTTTCTACTATGATGCTTATTTGAAAACTTACACCTGCCTATTTTTTTGTATAGTTATTGAAAGAGACTCACAATTGCCATGAGAGACTATGTTCTAGCGGTACTAGGTGCTACAGATCTTTGTTAAATTGTCTGTCCATTTACGTGGTAGGACACAAAATGAGCTGCCTCTAGAAATTGGGCCAGCAAAAATTCCCACTCTCCGAAATTCACCCAAGAAGGCAGTGAACTACTAGTTTGGCATTGGGAATGGAAATGGGAAAGGTTTAAAATCTGATCACCATTAAAGAACCGTAGCAACAAGAACTGAAATCCTAATTTAAGTTCTGTTAAACTTTTCACTGCAACTTTATTATTAGGACTGTAAATCCCAAGCCAGGCTGTGTTTCAGTTTGAGTGGGTCAAATGTAAAAACACCTTGGCCATATGCTTACTTTCTCAAAGAAATTTGATTATTCAGCTCCAGGCTCAGAATTCAGGAACATGTTTTCTATATACTTTTTTCTCTTCACATCAAACAATATTAAAGAGGAAAATAGGGCACAGGGAATTCTCATTACTCTGATATGGATACTCGGATATGGAAAAATTGAATTACTAGCAGTCCTTAAATACACACTCTGGTTTCTGATCCGAACACACATGGGCATAGACTTTCCTGCAAAGCTCTCCCAGCTCCCGCCTGTTAGAATCCCCCCATTTGTAGAACATGTCCACATGTCTCCTCTATCTGGTCTCCAGTCATTGTCAAAGATACTATTGCTCACTTAGCCTTGTATTTGTGTCTTTTTGAGTCACCTTTCACAAGTGTTGTAAGCTTTTGCATAACTTCTCCCTCAATCTTTATTAGGTAGACAACAGTATGTTTTCAGGTATCTTTGCAACTTCTATGGTGATTCTTGGCAGTGTCCTAAATGTCATAGTTACATCTTAAGTACTTTGCTTCTTGATGATTAAAAATTGGGGAAGTAGAAAAATTAAAGGGGAGGGATACTTGGTAAATAATACCTGTCTGTGTACTTTGCCTCTCCAAGTCTTATCTATAAGAATCCTCCACTTCCTATTGCAAAGGGTCAGGAGTCTGTAGTGTATTTACTCCTGGTGTTAAAGCACTTGAAGTTTATTCTTCACTGGAAAAGCTTTTATTTGATTTCTTTGTAATGAACAGTGGTAATTTATGGTCAGCTGCTTATGCTTTTTTTTTTTTTCTTTTCTCTTTCTTTTTTTTTTTTTTTTTTTTTTTAAGTTTTTTTTCCCTTTCTTTTTTTACCTTG
>NW_006160114.1:4850698-4859069 GCF_000334495.1 Tupaia belangeri chinensis | reverse complement strand
AGTTGTGGTATATTTTTCCATTAAATGCTTTTTTTTTTTTTTTTTTTTCTTTTTTTTTTTTTTTTTTTTTTTATTAAGATATGTATCACATTCATCTTTTACCTGGCTGCAGCTATATTGTGGAAAGCAGAGAGCGTTCTTTAACTTTTACGGCCTGGAAGTTTTCATTTGCCCAGGGCTTGTTTTGCTTCTACTCTCTTTTCTCTTCCCTCTTTTTTCATTTAACCCTTAGTGCGTGCTGCTTTGGGTTCTTGTAAGCGCTGAGGTATGCTAAATACTTGTATTTGCTTTCAGCATTGTGCTGGGGGAAATCCTTGCTGCTTGAACTGCCTCTCTTAGGGCTTGGTGCTAACTGTGAAAGGTCCCATTTTTTCTCTTTTCCTCTGATTGGCTGCCTGAGGTCATGTGAGGGCCTGGGGGTTGGAATTCTGAGTTGTGGCTTTGGCACTCCTTTTCCTTTTTAAAAATCGCTGGGTCTGTTGAGCTGTCCTGGGCTTCGTGCCTTGCTCTTTGACTGAGACTGGAGACAGACTGAAACAGCCACAGGCAGACTGAGGTGGCAAAAGAAAATCTGCCGAGATGTTCAGTCAGGTGCCCAGGACCCCAGCTTCAGGCTGCTACTACCTAAATTCCATGACACCTGAGGGCCAGGAGATGTACTTGCGATTTGATCAAACTACAAGACGCTCTCCTTACAGGATGAGCCGGATTCTAGCACGCCAGCAACTAGTGACTAAAATTCAACAAGGTGAGTTGCTGTTAGTGGAAGGCTATTGCTAATTCTGATTTCTGTTAGCTCTGTTTCATGCTAACCCAGTTTTAAAAATTATTGTTTCGCTTTATGATAGATGGATTTCTGTGCCACTCTGCACATAACTTTTAAAATAACTTTAGGCTACAGTGTTCAACAGTGACAGCATTTAGCTGCCGCATAATTCAACATAAAGTGCACAAAAAACTTCATGGCAAGACTGTGAATCATAAATTCCAAAACTTACGTGTGTCTACAGAACGAATGAGAAAGGTTTACTCAGTGTGTATTTTAGGAGCTTTTCTGCAGGTTCCTCACATTCTGTCACATTTAGAATGTGGACGCTTGTTTATTTAATTAGGCAGGGGCGGGGGGACTAATGTCCACCCTGCCCAGAGCAGTCAGAGCACCCTTAGTGAAGAAGGGTGGGGAGAGTAAAAAAATCTAGTCTTAGAGCCATGGGGCTGACAACTAAAATCACATTCTCTTCCTGTTTGTATATTTATGTCAGTAGTTTCCACTGAGTTGTTGACATTGTTTTTCTGATAAAGGAAAAATTTGCGGGTTTGACTTAAAACAAATCTAGTGACCTGCACTCAGAAGCAATAGGTTCCTAAAGCAAAGAACAGAGAATATTGATTAGAAGTTGCTAGATGTTATGTATTTTTAATTTGCAGCCCACCCCCAGCAAAAGGATTTAAAAAAAAAAAAAAAAGCCTGGAAGCCCAGACATTACTAAAACTTACATTCCTCAAAGTTTAAGACATGGTCCTTATAGGATAGGTTCAGACAAAGTAGAAACATCACATTCCTAAGAATGGCACCCTAACTGGTCCCATTTAAAAGACACAATATACATATGCATATATACATGCTCAGTTAAGCCATCACCCTTCTAGATTTAAAAAAAAATATTTTATTGGTATTACATAAATTTACCAAGAATTTCTAGAGCCACTATAGAAATAGTTTCTACTTAAGTAAATGGGTTTAATATTATATTGAATTTTGGAGGGGAAGTTGGGGGTTGTAATCATGAAAATCTTATTGTAATGCCTCCAAAAGGAACAATACGTGTTCTAGTGAGCAGCATTTGATGAGATTGTTTCCTTGGAAATTAGGATTTGTTTGTAAAGGGTCAGGAACTGGTTATGTGTGAAGGATACTGGTCCTACATACCGGTCTGATTTCAGGAAGGATATTATGTCATTCCATAAACTCTGTGTGCAGGTCTTGATTGAATAGAAACAAAAGTAATTATTTCCCTGTGGCTTGATTTAAAAATACATTAGCCTTACAATAAAACCAGCTCCATTTTAGTTTTAGAAATTTCTGATGGTAGTGTTTTACCATATACCATCATCCTTATGGACATATGGGCTTAATAAATGTGTGATGGTACCTATTGTCTGCAATTTGTATGTGTTCCTCAGCAACCATATAAAGTACTGTCACATTAGAAATATCACATAGAACTAGTCAAAATTGCTTTGTAAGCTTCCTTAGATGTATTTATAATAATTACTTTTATTTAAAAGTTATCTATATTTTTGGAATAAGGGCTATTTTTTTTTACTGAAAATTTGAAGTTCTGAACACGTGAATTATCATCGAAAGCTCTCTCACACACAGACATGTGGGTACTCTAAATGTCATTTTGCCTTTTTAGAAAATTTGTGGATTCCCACCTCTTTAAATTGGGCAATGGAATATTTGAGGCAGTGAATGCCTGAAAATTAAAAGTGATAGTTAAGATAATAAATTATGGAAGAATTCTAACAGGCTAGTGATTTGGAAATCATTATTTGTTAATATCATACAACTGTTGGGACTGGCAAGTGGCATGGTGGTTAAAGGTGCTGGACTCCCACAGGGCCAACCACGGTTCAAGTCTCAGACCTGGTGGCTTGCTTTCTCACTTCCTCTCTCTCTCTCTCTGTCTCTCTCTGATCAAACTGAAAAACAATAATGATGATAATAATAAATAAAGTTAAATAAAATAAAAAAATCATACAACTCTCTAGTAAGACAATGAAGAAGTAGACATAAATTTAGTTTAATGGGTTTACTGTATTAGATAAGCTTATGGTAATAGCAGAGAATACTGATTGAGCATTTACAATTTAACAGGCAGTGATCTGAGAGCTCTCTATAAATTTTAATGTATGTTTTCCTCAGAAGGGTCTTTGTAGTTACGTTCCATCGTTATAACCACTTTAAAGATGAGAAAACAGAGGCACATGAAGTTCAACTAACTTGTCCAGGATCACATAGCAGGAGCTGGTATTTGAATGCAACGCTGGAGCTCATGCTCTACAATATACTGGACTGATTTTTAGTTTTCATAATGAGTACTAAAATACTGAATTTATGATTGAGTTCTGGCGTATATGCTAATACCAAAGATCTTTTAGCCTTTTCTATTCAGGATACAGAAGTGAATCATATTATAGAGAATTGGTCACTCATGAGATTTCCAGTCAGGTTTTATTTCTCTACTGGGAACAAAGTGCTATGTGTTTTATTCTCCTTGAATAGTTAGTACTCAATTGTGCAAGATGTCAAGTTATTTTACTAACAGTCTGTAATCATTCACTTGAAGTTTATGAAGTGCGTATTAAATTAATAACAGCATTCTTTCTGTAGTTCATGTAGTATATTGAAATGACAGGCACATCAGTAAAATTGCTTTCATTACTCTGCTTTAGATCTTTCAAGGAAGATTTAGCATTATATTAATATGATTTGGGGCACCATTACCAGTAATCATAATTTCTCATGACTGTTGGAAGTAGTGCAAACAGGAGCAAGTCAGCTCCCCACTGACCTCATTGTAGTAAGATAGTCATTGAATGGCATGGACATGATTCAACAGCCGATACACTCATGGGGAGAAAAAACAAGGAGAAATAAAGGAATCTTTGATGATGCATGGGAACAGAACTAGTTACCCAAACCCAGGATGAATCTAAACTTGCTCATCGTAGAGTATTCAAAATATATATTCATCACTCTAGCCTTCTTTTCTTTCTTTCTTTTTAAATTTTTTTTTTAATTCTAGAGTTGTAAATCCAATTGTAAAAAGAGGAGGTGTTTAAAAGGGAGTGTTGTTTGCAGAGTGAAAGTTTATCAGAAGTCATACTGCCCATAATCACTACCCCACATTCTTGTTTAAATCAATTGGGAAATTGTTGGAGAGAGAGAATAGAAATAACAATGGTCCTATTTCTCTCACTGGCAGGCACTTGGAAGTAGATGAGAAAGAGGACGCTGAGGGAGTAGAAAAAGAAGAGTATGTTACGCCAAGAGAAAGAAAAATTGGATTTTGCAATGTTTTATTGTGATACAGTACATATAATGTTAAATTTACCATCTGAACCTTTTTTTTTTTTTTGAGAGATTTTTTGCTATAGGGCATGTGCACTTGCTAGAAAGACATAGAGACAGAAAGTCAGAAATTACCTGCTAAGAAGCATGGCCACGCCACAGTCCCTTTTCCATTCTTCTCTCAGGATTTTGGGCATGCACACACATACACCCAGCATGGGTTTTCAGCCACCTGGTCTGGGACTCACACCACAGTCAACCACACGGGAGTCCAGTGACATAACCTTTATGCCGTCTGCTGGTTCCCCATCTGAACCACTTTTAAGTGGATGATTCAGTGGTATTAACTATGTTCATAATTTATAATATTGTGTAATTGTCACCAACATCCATCTCTGTAACTTTTTCATCTTGCAAAACTGAAAGTCTATACCCATGAAATAATACTTCTCCATTTCTCCCTCCTCTTCTAAGCCCCTGGCAACCACTACTCTTACTTTCTGAATCTGACTACTTGAAGTATCTCATACAAGTAGAATCATACTATATTTGTCCTTTTGTTGCTGGCCTTATTTCATTTAAAATTATATCTTTGCGTTTCCTCCATGTTGTAGCATTTAACAGGATTTCCTTCCTTTTTAAGGCTGGATAATATTTCATTGTGTGTCTGTACCCACATTTCTGTGTATATCTGTTATTTTTTAATAGCTGCTATATTAATCGTGTGAAAATTGGATTTTTATGTCATTATTTGATGGCTACAATTTACTAGGTCAGGTACTCCATGTTTCAAGCCCATACGCACATACACACATGCCATTTGGAAAATCCAAATCTAAGCATGTACGTAAATGTGATTTTTTTTTTTTTGTTAAAGAATTTGTTGTACAATTAAACACATTATTTCATTTTCTATGCTTAGGAACCAGCATAATATGGCACAGAATTGGAGTAAAATCCACTGAAAATGAGACAGGTTTCCAGGCCTTGTCTAGACCCTCCCTCATTCCTTGACAGTGGCAAGTTCTAGAACTTCACTGGGAAAATAAAGTGAATGGACAATGATTGCTCAGGTTTATTCTGGTTTTCCAGGGCTACAATTCTCTCTTTAATTAAGTCATTAACTCCTTGGACACTAGTGTAGAAAGCAGGTTAAATGTAACCTAAAACTAATAAAGAGAACAGAAAAGAGAACAGAACAGTAAGTAAAGAGAACAGAACAGCTTTATTATGTGGAATGAGTCTCTGGTAAATCATTTTTCTGAAATGATTTCAGAAATCAGGGTTTTGTTTTTATTTGTTTGATTTTTTTTCCTACCTCTGCCACTAATTTATGATATCTTGTGGGGAAAGTCACGACTTTCCTAGACCTCATTCCCTCTTCCATGAAATAAAAGGCTTCGGTTAAATAATCTAAAGTTGCCATCTTCTCTAAGATTCTAGGAATCACAGGTACGCTTTAAGAGAAAGACGACTCTTATTTCTATTTTCCTAGTGTCATTTGGCATATGCTGGACATGCTTCTTTGATACCTATGTAACACTCTCAGCAGTTTAATAGGAATTAAGGATGTCCAGTCTTATGGTCTATTTAAATGTTAGTATAACTATAATTATGAAGAAACTTGTAGAAAGTTCTCTTTCTCAGAAGTCTAGGGCTGTAAAGTGAAGTTGCTGCTTAGCAAGGACTGCAGGGACCAGAGACGATGTGGGCGGGTGTGTATGTGCATGCTCTCGTTCTCACAATGAGACCTCTTTTCTTGAAAGAAAATGTAATGTGAAGAAATTTTTAATACCAGAGAAAGTAGTGAAATTTGAACTCTCATTTTCAGTGACTTTTTTATTTGAGACTATTTTTAAATAGCTACAGCACCTGAGTTGAATTTAACTAGAGTGGAATACACTTTTTTTTTTTTTTTAAGATCCCCAGGGAATGCAAGTAGCCATGAGTGAGGTATTTTCTCTTATTACTTTGTCAAATGGCATCTTGGGAATTTGCCCAGCCAAGTGGTGAATATCGCCCATCCCAGGTGGATAAGACCCCCACCAACTGGGTAGCGTCAGCCTAAATTAAACAATCATTTGTTCTTCTGGAATTGCTCCTTCTCTATGTTTGGTTCTTTCTAACCTGATGGCTTTAAAAACAAGAGGGTAAATATACTGGCTGAAAGACAGATGGAATACAGAAAACAGGCTGAGAATGCATCAGTCATGTATTTATTGCTCAAGTTCTTAAAAAAAAAAACGTAGCAACTGTCATAAATTCACATTTCATGAATCAGAGCCCCTTTTATTCAGTGTTGGTGACTGAAGGGCCTGTACAAAAAGGATACTATTTAACCAAAGTAACAGGAAAATCAGTTAAGTGAATTAGCTCAACTAACTGTGAAAAATTATTTAAAAATTATTATATAGTAAAATCATGAGCCATCAAAAAATGAGTACTAGAAGGAAATTAGCAAGAAAGCAATATGCTTGTAAACATAAAACTTTAGAGTTTCACTTTAACTAAATTGTAGGTTCAATAGCTACATGTCACTGTTATTAGCTCTGATTTTATAAACATACTTCCCAGATGCAAGCAGTTGCCAAATTTGAATTCTGTGACATTAGTTTTAAGTAGAGATTCAATTTTCTCATACTTCTCTTCCTCTATCCCAATGATTGCTGATTTAATTCTTGGTGAATTTTGAATAGTGATCAAGTCTCATAATGCGAGATTCCTCATTTCCTTGGCAGCTTAACCATTGGCAGAAATAGAAGCATAAGTTAGAAAAAAATGATCTTTAAAATATCAACTGATGGCCTAAAACAAATGTAAAAGAAAGCAAATGACAACTGGGTTTTGGTAAACATCTTACGTAGAGGGGAATGAATTGGTGGTGATTAAATGATGAGAAGCAATTAATGCTCTATCTCTGCATTCCATTTGCTATGAGAACCTGGTGGTAAGACCATGAGAGAAGATTTGAGCAGAATATAGGAGAAACCAAACAAATACTTGTTTTTCTTTTTCAAACTTAATTTTATTATTTAGTTTGCTATAGAGTCTGTGTGTGCTTGCTAGAAAGAGAGAGAGGGAGAGAGAGAGAAAGTGAGAAATTACCCCTAGAAGGAATGGCTGCACCACAATCCCTTCTCCATTGTGCTCTTGGGAATTTGTGCATGCCCGCACATGCACCTGGCTTGTTTTTCAAGCCTCTGGGTCTGAGACTTGAACCAGGTAGTCAGCCATGTGGGATCCAATGCCTTCACACTTGCTTGCTGACCCCCAAACAAATATTTGAATGAAATAATCTTATAGAAATTGTTTGCTCTATCTGAAGGGCAGTTAGAATATCATTTGGAGGTGGGGAAAGATATCATATATTAATTTACATTCTACCTCATTATCTAAAGGGTTCAAGGTAATTCAGAGGAGAATATACAACTTAGTAAGATTATGAAAGATACATCTGATAAAAAATGTTGGTCAAATAATAAGATAAAAGGGGCAAGAAATATTGCATGGAAATATAAAACAGAAGGCCCTGAGAAATTATTGAAAAATGGGCTTCAGATTTGGCTTGAGTTTCCATAATTTAAGTAAAGAGGAAAATAAGATGCAGAGAAGATTTATTGTATCCTTAATGTAAAATGTACCAATGCAGATTTTTCTGGGACTTGATATTTGGGAGGATTTTCTCCTAAGAACTTGGTTTTTGAGAACAGTTTCTTGCACAGATCTCATAAAGGGAAAAAACATTGAAGGTATAGTGGATGATACCTTTAACCTTCCTACAGTGAATTTAACAGTGAGTTTCATTTGATTCTTTTTTTAAATGTTTATTTCTTCGATGAGAGAGATGTAGAGACAGAGAGAGACAGACATTCCCAACAATGTGCTCATAGAGTGATTTTCCCCCACTATCAACTGGCCCAGATTGAGTGTATGCATGCCCCAGTAGTTCACGAGGTCCTGTGACATGAGCTCAGGTCTTTCCCAAGTGAGTCCAGTTGTTATAACAGCTGTGTCATCGCCAGACCCTCTTTGATTATTCCTTAAAACTTGCCACAGTAGAAGTGGGGGCATAACAACAAATCAAGTAAGAAATATTTTGGGGTGGATTGAGTGGGTAAAAACAAGGAGTTTCAGGAATTCAAAATTCTCATTCTCTGTCTTAATCCAGAAGTAGCAGGGAGATGATCTAGAGGCAACTTCTCAAGTCTGCTTCACAGAACACTGGTCTCATGAGGTAGATGTTCAAGGAGCTGAAAGCTTTTATGGTTAAGTAATTATGGGAAATACTACACC
>NW_006160114.1:4838260-4850667 GCF_000334495.1 Tupaia belangeri chinensis | reverse complement strand
TCTTTCCCTTTCTGGAAATTCATGCTCATAATAGGGCCAAGGAAATCCTATAGAAGGTAGTTTAACTGTGTTTAATCTGGTATGTTTCATCATGAAAACACTTTTCCCTGGATTCTAGGATGTGACATCTTGTAACACCAGCAATTTTCTGGGAAACAGTTTGGAAATGCTGGTTTAGGGGAGTGCTTGGCTAGTGGTCTACTCAGATAATTCTTTTTGAATATTGTATGGATTGGGCAGTAGATAGTTTGTAGTCATGTTATGGAGATTAATAATGCAAGATTCTGTTTTCAAAGATAGCTAGCTCTATATCCTTTAAAAATCGATAGAGTAGGGGCTGGCAGATGGCATGGTGGTTAAAGGCAATAGACTCCCACATGGCCGCCTGAGGTTTGAGTCCTGGATCTGTCAGCTTGCTTTCTCATTTTCCCTCTGTCTCCCTATTTTCTCTTTCTGGTTAAATAATAATAATAATAAAGTGAAATAAAATAATTATTTTTAAAATTTTGACAGGGTTAAAACAATATCGTCATCTTTTTATGAAAACTAGCAACCACATATTTCTTGGGCAGAAAACTGAAGGAATCAATTTATGGGCAGAGTTAATGATAGCTGCAAGAATACAACCAGTTCTCAAATAACTCTACAAGATAGGTACTGTTCAATCAGAGGAGGAAAGCATTGCTTTCTGGCTCTGGATTTGTCTAATATATGATATAGCAGAAATCTCAGCTTGTTCCAGAGGGATCTGACATCATTGAAACTGATTCAGGATATTCTATTACTGCTGGGAAGTAGAGGCACAGCTCTACAAGAAAAAAGCATAAAACTCTTCAGGAGTCTCAAGTTCTCCTTGACCATAGGTGACATAGGATATGGCCTTGCAGAAGCCTAAGCATTGATGGGTGGCTCGTCAGTTTGACTTCCTGATCCTAAAATATATTTGAATGTAATGTCTCACAGTTTGACAGAAGAAAGTGAACTGATAGAATATAGATAATATTAATTAGTAAAATCTGTTTCGTATTGTTGTATAAGCAACTGTCTAACTCCCAGGAAATTTGCAAATATAAGCTTAAGATATTATTCTTCCTGGTGGCAAAGAGATTACACATTATCATTTGCATTGTGAATGATGCTTTTTGAGATAAATTCATAAATATTGAAAAGCTACAACAGAATGTATGAGGAAAGAGCCATGCTGTCTAGCCTAAACCCCCATGTTGTAAAGTCACAAGATCATAGCAATCATTCCAGAATGGTGCAATCTAGGGCAGGACAGAGTACCATAAAAGTGTATTTGCTATTGTTTAAAAGACAAGAATTCTCTTTTTTCAAGAAGCTAAGGATCTAAGGGAATTTCACTGGAGACCTTGGAAAATAACTTTAAAACTACAGAATGTGCTAAATACTGCTAGAAAAGGGAAATAAGGGGTCAGACAGTGGTACAGTAGTAAAACAGGAAACTCTGTGAGGCTGACCCATGTGAAAAGATTCTGAGTACACATCCAAACGTCAGTCTGAATAACTCCAGACATTTGTGTGCCCATGACCCAAGCTGGCTGACGCTGGGGGTGGATCAGGGCATCATGACTCTGTTGGGGGTGGGGCTATCTTTTTGTCTCTGTGTCTTTCTATCTCTTATGCTCAGGAAGGAAATAATCTTTTTAAAAAAAAAAAAGGATAAAGAAAGTCAATAGAAGTAAATCCAAAATATCTCAAGGCTGCCTAATGACTTTTTTTCACAAGGCACAGGAATTTGACCATTTTTAAAGGTCTGACCAAGGTAGAACTGACTAAAATGCAAAACGTTAATGTTTCTTTGTCTCTTTAATGGCCTGATAAAACCCAAGGGTGTAACAGTGGAGAGAGACTGTAAAGGAATGTGGTAGCTATGAAGCATGAGTTTACGTGTCAGTATTTTGACCTGAAATAGGCTTTCTCTTCCTGTGCTCCAATTCCCCTCTTCCTGCTAATCATATGTGTGGATGGCAAGAGCTTTGATTAGTATTCACCCTCTACAAGTGAACAGTTAGCATTCCACATGTATTTCTATTAACCAAATGACACACTGGAAAAACTATATACAGTCATAAGGTCATATTTTCTTCTGACAGTTTTACTACCCCCAAATTATTCATACTATTTACAATGACGATAATAAAGATCCACAAATACAGCATGAATAATATTCTAACTACCCCCGCCCCAAAGAGACTAGAATTTATAATAGAGAAATGTAAATTAATTTTCACTAACACTTTGAGAGACACAACACATTTCCCACTAAATGCACTTCTCAAAATGAAGAATGAGGGAGCCGTACAGTGTTAAAGCAACATTCTGCAAAGCTGACCCACATGAGAAGGTTCCAGGCTGTCACCTGGAGATCCCTAAACATGTCAGGCATGTGCGTGCCCATCATCTGGGGCTGGATGAAGCTAGGGACAGATTATAACATGAAGACCCTTTTAGGGATGCCTTTTGGGATGCCTATCTTTGTCTCTTTCTCTTACTCTCTTTTTCTCCCTTATGAAAGAAAGAAAGAGAAACTTTAAAATAAGAAATGAAATCCCTTGCGAGATTCTTATCATTTGGACTAATGTAAAAGTTATGTATCGTGTTCTTAATCATCAAACTGCCTTCATTTCTGCTATTGATCTTTTTCTGGGGTAGGAAGGTCTGTCAGCCCTCTTCTCTGCAAATTGGGATCTTTGTCATTAGCATTCTACTCCATATGCTGTGCATTTAAGATGGAGGTCTAAGGCACACACACTCTTTAGATATTTTTATTACTGGCTTCCTAGAAAGGAAACAGTCTTGCAGGATATCTTGAAGACACCTGCAAAAGGATTCCACTGACTGAGTTCATCTGCTTGTCCTAACACTGAGTATGATATAATTCCCCCTTTGCGTTTTTATGCGTCATCACTGGCCAGAGCAGTCAATCCACTGGGGTTGCCTGCGTCAGCTCATGAAATGATAGCAGAAAGAAAAGGGAGGGAAATTTGGTTTCTGCCTTCTGCCACAATCTTCCAGAAATTACTATGTTGTCAGGATGTTAAAATTTGGGTTGTTCTTAGGAGCAAATAACTGAAACATGACGATTACATTTCCAGAAACACTTTCTTCTCTTTTATAAATAATAACCACATGGTTGAATGCCTCAGGGACACTGTGCCTTCAACCCAAATGCCAGACTTCTGCGTTTACGGAGTGGATGAGTTGGAGGGCTTTGGAGTCATGTAGCTTGAATTTAAACTCCAGCTCTACATCTTCTTGGCAAAGAGGCCTTGGTTCAAGTTAATGTTTCTAAGCTGTGTTTCTCCTGTGGGACAAATGGAGCTAATATTAGAACTATTTCTGAGTTATTGTAAGGGTTAAATGAGAGACTATAATTAAACACAAAGAACAGTACCTGGCACATATTAAATTAAATGCTCAATATAAGAAAAAAATACGTCCCAAACATTCTCACATATGACCCCTTGATGTATGGCATTATCAAATTAAGAATAAATTATAACATTTTTACTAAGGCAGATATTCATAATGACAATTTTTGTGTCCTTAAAAGCTGTCCATGGGGACCAGCAGGTCGCATGATGGTTAAGGTGCTGGACACTCCCACATGGCCGACCGTGGTTTGAGTACCAGACCTGGTGGCTTGCTTTCTCACTTTCCTTCTCTCTCTATGTGTATCTCTCTCTGGTCAAATTAAAATAAGTGAATGAATAAATAAAATTAAATAAATAATTATTAAAAAATAAACAAAAACTGTCCATGACACAGTGATGCAGGACACAGTAATGCATGCTAGATGTTGCTGATCAGCAGAGTGAGGCCATCTGGTGTTCAATTCCCAGCCCACCCTAAAAACCTGGCGTGGCGATGTGTACTTGTAGGTCCAGACATTTGTTGAGCTGAGTCAGGAAGATAGATTGTGGCTGGCTTGGGCCACGTAGTGAGATGCCGGGTATTACAGTGTATGCCTGTGGTCTCAGCCACTTGAGAGACTGAGGCGGGAGGCACATGACACAGTGAGACCCTTACTAAAATGTCACACATGCACACGCACACACACAAAATGTCTAGCACAGAATTTAAAAAAAACTTTTTTTATCTTAAATTGCAATGCAAATCATTGCCTTACTTAATTATGGTTATCATAGGATATGCGATGGATAATCGGTATTCTTCCAATTGCCCTGAACCAGCCTGAAATGGCAGATTTAGGCCACGTTTCAATTATACAGATAAATAGCAAAGTCTATGGATCTTTGTCTTTTATCAGTAAAAGAGACAGTTCTCGGCAGGAAGTGTTCCCAGCTCTTGGTATCAGCTCTCACCTGGTCATGAGCTCTCTAAAGCAGAGGGCAATGGCACTGGAGAAAAAGGCTGTACTCTCATTAGACTCAGGCAGGAGTGAAGGGCTGGGAGTTATCAGAGGGGCAGGGCAGGGCAAGAGTAGGAACAGACCTGAGGCTAGCATCAATAAGTAACCAGTAACAGACAGGACATTTGAGGTGGGACATTCGGGTTTAAATAGCATTCTTTAGGACCCAAATACCAGTTTAACAGAGATGTTCTGAAAGCCGTCCAGAAACCATAAACTTTTCCAGTGATGGCAGTATATACATTAGGAAGGCCACTGAACCTGGATTGGAATATGTCAGCTAAGTCTTCTGGACATTAATTTCCTCTTTTCATAATGTGTGTTGTAAACTAATCAATCTGTAACTGATGTTCTGGAAGTGCAACTGCACAAAGACTAGCACTACATTAGTCATGGAAAATAACTTAAAATTGTAGAACATGCTAACGCTATTAACAGACTACATTAGTTTGCTAGGGTTTCTGTAACCAATCACCACAGACCAGGTGGGTTGAACCACAGAAATTCATTTTTTCGCAGTTCTGGAGGCTGTAAGTCCAAGAACAACATTCTGGCAGGGTATGTAAGGCTTGTAGATGGCCATCTTCTCCCTGTTCTACATGGTCTTCTCTTGTGTATCTGTAACCTAATTCTGTCTTATGAGGATACTGGTCATACTGGGTTGGAACCCACCCATATCACTTAATTTTATCTTAATTTTTAAAGGCCCTGTCTTCAAATACAATACCAGTAGGTATTGGGGTTAGGACTTCAGCCTGTGAATTGTGAAGGACACAATTCAGCCCATCATATAATCTACATATTTATTTTTCCATTTTATTCATTATATCACAAAAGAGAAGGGAAATTAATTTTCACAGTGTGCCTGTGATCATCATGCACTGAGCTAGTTGTATCCATGTTTTTATCTTATTCAGTAACCCCTGAAGACATACATTAATGTTTCTCTGTTTTCAGCAGAGGATACTAAGAAAAGATAATCACAAACCAAAAGAAAGTGAGCTAAAGAAGAAGAATATATCTGTAAAAAAAAAAAAAAAGAATACCCCTCCCAAGTTATTGTGATTTTCTAAATTAATGTTAACTTGGAGAATTCTCTTAATTTTACAGAAAGTTTTTGGTTTTATATGTCTCTGTATATATATAAATTTTCAAATGCCAGGTTGACAACTTAAAAACTAAACATATTAGGGCCAGCAGGTGGCATGGAGTATAAGGCACTGGGTCCCACCTGACCAACTGCACAGTTTGAATACTGGACCCAGTAATAACTTGAAAATCATGCCAGGTTCACGTGTGTACATGAGGAGGAGACTGGAGAAGAAAAGACAGTGATGTGGCCATCCCTTTCTCCCCAGGTGGAGTTGTGGTGATGAAGTGATTTTTAATTTTCCCTCTGTTTCTTTCTGGTGAGCATACACACCCTATAGCAAAACTTTAAAAAAAAGTAAAATAAAAATAGAAGTAAATAAAAGCTAAGTACACTTTTTCTCATACTTATTCACACAAATTATTTAAGAAATTTCAATTGCCCATTTCCTCTAAGGATTTCATTTCTTTTAATTGAAGAATATTCTTCATTTGTTGACTCCTTCAGCTGTGAAAGACTGCATATGACTATGATCATTATCATTTATTCTTAGAGTTGAATGGATTAAAATCTTGACAATAAACATGATAGATTCTTTGCTTCATTTATTTTATGGAACATGTATCCTCTTAGGTCCTCCTTTATTTAGGAGGGCCTCCAAAAGAATAGAAACATCAGTTAGTACAGTCAGGCTTCATAACTTAAATGTTAATCTTGAGCCTTGTAAAAGCCTTGTTTTATAGGATGAAATATTCGATGCCTGCATATGGCATCTTGTAAACCCTGAGAAGTGATTATAGTATTAATTCTCTCCCTGTTATAGTATATGACAATTTGTGCAGCAATTCCACATACATTATCTTTTTGAATGCATGTGTAAAATGGTATTACAGTCTTGGATTAGGGAGCTTTGTTCCATAAAATCTGTCTTTCAGAGATCTGACAAATGTATATGTAAGTTTACCTACTTTGAGATATTTCTGATTTCATTTTCCTGAATCATTCCTTTGGAAATGGAATTTCATTGCATGGAAAAGCACATTTAGCTGAGCAGGTTCTATAGACAAGCATAGATTCACTTGACATAATAAGGAAACTTGGCGGCAGGCAGCTGCAATTGTAAAACATTAACAGGTAAAAAAGAGATTGTTTCAGATTCCTATTTTCCCTTCCTCCTGTCTCATTTAGAGTAAAATTACTTCCTCACCTCCACCTTTACAATTGCATTTCTGACAAAGCTATTATATCTGTTTGTTTCACATAAGGTCTCTCCCATTACTTTTTTCTCCTTTTCCATCTTTGGTTACTTGTGCAAAGCTGGCCCTGGGCACTGCAGCTTCGATTCTCTGAGGCTTATTGCTTTATGCCATAATGCCAGGAGTGACGTTGAGTTGAGACAAGTTCTTTCAGCTCATTAACTGTCAGTCATGCTTCCTTTGGGCTGCTTGCGTCTGTGCAGCTGCACCTAGAGTGCTGGGTGAACCAGGCCTCCTGTGCTGCAAGAGGATGTGCCCATTGGGTCACCCACATGAAAAGACCGAGGCAAGTCTTAAAAGTCATAAAAAGGCAAGTTGTTAGCAGCATTTGGATGAAATATTTGGGTCTGGGATTGGTGATCTGACTTCTATATTTTATACTACCATTTTTAGATTTTGAAGCATTTTCAAAATTTAAAACAATAGTTACAATGAACTTATAACTATTCTTATAGCTACTTATCATGATGTACCAAGGACTATTTTCAGCTCTCTCTATATATTGTTCAAATTATTGTATTTAATTTTCATGCAGATCTGAGAGTTAAGTTTACTCACTCAGAAAATAAACATAGGCCCAATGCTCAGGTCTTACTATGTTCATTTTCCAATTGGGTAAACAAAGGCTGTAAGGATTAAATAAACTTTCCTAAAGTCACAGAGCAAGTGAGTGGCAGAGCTGAGATTTGAACTCAAGTCTGGATGATCTGAGAATCCACGTTATTCACGTCTGTGCAACCCAGTCATTCTTATAGTTATAGACAGACATGGTTGCTTGGATGCAAAGAGCCATGTGTTTTGTTTTACACCCTTATAGATCTAGCTGGTCCTCCCTGCCCCACCAACCATTCACGTTGTTGGAGGCCTGCATTGTGCCACTAAAACCATCTGTAATACCACATGACCATCCTATACTAACTACCCTCCCACAGCCCTCTTGAGGCTTGGCTGCACTTTATCAAGAATGCTCTGTCCAAAGTAAATGTCAAGGCGGCAGGACTCATTGCCAAAGGCCAGAATCCAGCAAGGGTAGGTAGGAACAGGCATAACAGTGAGGGAAAGGACAGATTTCCCCACCCCCAAACCCAGTTTCCTGCTTCCAACTCTTTAAAATGCTGCTCTTTGCTCTAGAAAGTGGTGGAGGGTGAAGTGCCTGCCTTCCCCCATGTGTTCCCAGGGTTCCTGGGGCCCACAGAGCTCAAGAACTCCCCGTGGGCCTACTCAGGTAAGTAGAGGGGTGAGTAGCAAGGGAGGAATTGAGTCATACCTGTGTTGTCCTCTGGACCCTAAATCTAGACCTCATCTGCCCTATACTACAAGGAAAATGTGTATTAAAGGAGGTCCACATTTCCAGAGAGAAGTCCTAGTTAAAGATTTTTTTTCTCCAGATTTAAAAATTCTGACCTCAGTCACAGCTGAGGCCTGCAGACCAGAATAGCTGCAGTTGTACTCTGCACTTGTAGCTAGAGAACAGTAGCCAGTTAGAAGAAAATATCAATGTTCTGCCAACTTCTGCTGTTTGTGAAATTTTGCCAGAAGCAAAACAGGATCAAAAATAATAAACAGACCTCCTCCCTTGCTGTATGACTGCTATTTACATAAAGAGATTGATGAACTGCCTGTGCTGGTGTGAGTACTCAGGGAAGGGAATTTTTAAGGAGAAAAGGTTAATTTGGGGGTGCTTGTTTGCATGTGTTTTGAGGTTTTCTCAAATAATTGGGTTTCCAAAGAGACAGCTTATGCTATAGATAGTGCTGGTTCTTCAATACAAGCAACCTAAACTGTGGACAAGACATCCTGGTAGAAGAATGGCATGTAGCTGTAAAACTTCTACAGTGAAGGAAAATGAATCTTGAAAACAAAGAGCAATGTGAGCCTTACATAGAATAGTTTCATTTCTCATAAAAAGAGAGACCTAACCTCTATGGCAAGCTCAGGAAACTGGGAGGCAGAAGGCCTGGGTTCTAGGACACTTTGGACCTAAAACCTGGTGATGTTTTAACTTAATGTCTCAATGCCTCAGCTTTTTCATCTATCAAATAAGAATAAGATTAGCTCCTGCTATTCAGTAATATTGCTGTCTTAAAGACCATTTTGTGTGGCTATAACACAATACCTGAAACTAGGTAATTAATAAACAATAAAGTTGATTTAATTAGGAATTCACAGAGGTTTCGAAGCCTATGAGAATGGAGCCAGCATATGGCAAGGCTCTGCATGCTGCATCCACCTGCAGCAGAAGGCCAAAGGGCAAATGATTATGTGAGACAGAGAGAGGGGGCTGAACTTGCACTTTTGTTAGGAGCACACTCCCTTGAGAATTAACCTACTCCCATGTTAATGACATTGACCTCTTTTTTTATAGAGAGAGGCATTTTTTTTTTTTTTTTTTTTTTTTTTTTTTTGGTATAGGGCATGTACATTTGCCAGACAGACAGAGAGACAGAAAGTGAGAAATCACCCCCCGGGAGGATGACCATACCACAATCCCTTCTCCTCCATTCTCCTCTCTGGATCTTGAGAACACATGCACATGCACCAGGCCTGAGTATTATGCTGCCCGGGCTTGTACATGAACCGCAGTTGACTATGTGAGTCCAGCAACATAAACATTATGACATCTGCTGGTCCTCAGCATTAATCTCTTCTAAATACTTTCTAAAGGTCCCACTTCTCACTCTGGACAATTAAATTTCAAAATAAGTTTGGAGGGGGACGTTCAAACCACAGCAGTTGTGAAACCAATTCACATAAAAGATGTGGTGCTCGATTCTGGAGTAGCTTTCAGGTATTGGACACTTGCTTTAGGTCATTAGACTTGCCTGAATATAGATGATATGTAAACACTTAGCTCTTTAATGTCCTCAGCTGGACATAAAATATCACTACACTTGCTTCTTTCTCTTTCTTAAATAAAAATTTATATCATTTATTAGAGATATGGGAATAATGTACCACCTTGTGGTTTGGTTTGTTTTCAGTTTGTTCCCCAATCATTAAAGTCTACTAATTCTTAGCTTCATTTTAAGTTTTTTTTAAATGTTTGATGTACTGTGAGTAAATCTATGTAACTAATTAGGATCATTTAAAATTCATTTCTCCCTCATTTTTCTTCTATTCTGAGGTGTCAAAAATTTCATTTTGCATTTTCACTCAGCTAATAAACATTGTTTCACTCTTAATGAACAATTTTCCATAACCAGGAGCAAAATAAAACCTTTTAAAATGAAAGACATTGTGTCATAGACGCAGAACCTTTGATAAGTTGAAGTGTCTTAAATAATGTGCGTTCAGAGTTATGAATTTCTAAATATAAACTTGGCTTACTGCCGAAGGAAGCTACTCCTTTAGGCAGAATAGACTGGTGAGGCTGTCTAGCTGGAGGCCTAGAAGTACTTATTGTTGTCACAGCAGGTGGTCTGACCCTAAGGGTCTAGAGGAATCCAGTGCCACCTGCACAGATTGTCTGATGAGGGAAAGGCATGCCTGGGTACTCTCCTGTCATCTTGCCTGGCACAGCCTGGCCTGGGAAGTCTCAGGAAAGTAAGGTAAAAGGCTCAAAGGACACATACTTTATCAATGAATCTTTTTGTTGTTGTTGTTGAGGTTTTTACCTTAAGGCATGTGCACTTTCCAGAGAGAAAGAGACAGAGACAGGGAGAAATCACCCCCCAAGGGGCATGGCCATGCCAAATCCCTTCTCCTCCATTCTCCTCCCAGGATCTTAGGCACTCATGCACACACCCCCAGCATGAGTTTTAACTCACCAGGTCTGGGACTTGAACTGCAGTCAGCCATGTTGGGAGTCCAGCAATGTAACCGCTATACCTTCTGCTGGTCCCTAAACACATTTTTTAAAGTGACTAGGATTTGTTTGTTAGTTTTGATACCAGTTTTATTGTGCATCTTGTAAATATTTGAGTGTGCCAATGGTAGTAGATTTCTAGAGTCAGGACAGTTTTTAAACTAAGACTTGTGTGAAAGTCTCCAAGAAATTGTTGGGTAGCTATGACTTAGTTATTATTTAGAAAGGCTGGATGTCTTGAATAAAATAGAATTTGAGGGGGAATGTGAATGAAGAGGGAAGAAGCTTATCCAGTGGAGGAATATCTAAGCTCATGGACTGACTTGCCAAAACTTCTCAATCCAAAAATTGGTAACCCCTTAGGACTCTATTGACTTCTTCCTTATACATGAAGGTGAGACTAACTTCTCTCCACTTGCACATAGACACAGTTCTGGCTCAGCAGAGCACAGTTCTTGTTTATAGCTGACTCTGCTCAGTGAATAGCCATTTAAATAAATTACCAGGTTCTGTGATGAATGTTAATAATTTAACATGGGAATTATAAAGTCTTCAGTCTTCAAATTCTTGATTATCAGAGAAAGAATCTTTTTTTTTTCCCCTTTGGCTCTCGGAGGCTATACATTTTCTCAGATTTCTAGTTTGCGTATGCAGTGGGCACTGAGTAAAAAACATGGATTTTTGTGTTACCTGAACCTGGTTTCAAATCATAGTTCCTGCACTGGTTAGCTCTGTGATCTTGAGCAAGTTCCATGACTTCTGAAAGCCTGTTTCCTGTATAAAATGTGAATAATAATAATAATAATAATAATAATGTCTACCACCTGAACTTGTGAAAGTGAAGTGTTATCACACATCCGAGGTGCTTGGCATAGAGACTGTACCTACTCAGAGCTCAGTGTGCATTCTCTAAAGAGAAACAAGAGTGCTAATAATCAACAACATGGCCCATTCTGCTGTGGATTAACTGTAAAAATACCCACACTTGGATAATTACATAAAGCAGAAGCTAAGAAAAGGCCGTAATCACAGTGAATCTGAAATGAGAGTGTCTAAAGTATCCTCAGAGGGAAAAGAGTATGACAAGGGCAGATTAGAAACTGTGCAATTTTAAACAAGAATTTTCCTAATCAAATGAACTTATCTTTGAAAGCAGATAGCTGTCAAGCTCTGGGTATAATAGATACTGTTTTTAGTCCTTAAATTAATGAGACCAATTCTCACAAGTCTGGTGTTTGAACTTCAACTATGGCATGAAGCTCGTAGATGCATGTCTAACATTTCATGATACCTACTCTCATTATTTTAAGTCAAACTTATAAAAAAGAAGCACTGAATCTTTAAAACATTTGTTTTAGCTAATAACATATTCTCCTAACTCGTCTTAGAAGATGTGTAAGATAATCCCAGAGGGAGCCTGCTATACCATCCTTTACCCCACTCTCAATTTGCAGCCTGCTCTGAAGCCTACCTAGAGAAAAAGAGTAACAGGGACAACACAGCCTCAAAACCTAGAATCCCGTTGGCTTCTTTTCAAAGACAACCTTTGAAGTCTTCTGTTTTCACTAAGTTTTGCTGAACTCCAAACAATGAATCTTGAATTTGTTGTAACCTACTCCACTGGCTTACAGAAAATGAAGTGCATTTATTGTCTTGCCATTTTTGTATGGAGAAACATAGTAATTCATTCACTCACTCATCCATTCACATCATTTATAAAAATCCCTACTCTATATCAGGTACTGTTAGGTCCTTGGGACATAAGTACACATTAAAACACAACCACGCTACAATTTAATGGATGGACCTCAAATAGACTCCATAAAGTGCTATAGGTGCAGCGGTAGACGACCATGTAGG
>NW_006160114.1:4827263-4838229 GCF_000334495.1 Tupaia belangeri chinensis | reverse complement strand
ACAATGGAAGGATTCAAGTTCTAGCAATAGCTGTTGGTTTGTTGTTCTTTCAGTGTTTTTGTTTGTTTGTTTGTTTTTGTTTTTTTGTTTGTTTTTTTGTTCCATTGCTTCAGATTCTATCTGTTTTTCAGAAAATGTCCATGCCTGTTACTAAAGGTGGATGGAGTGGGATTCTCATTAGCTAGCTGTCTGGGGTATCCAGAGCTTAGGGCTTCTGTTTTTGCCCCATTAGTTTGCCATATGTTTTTCTTAGAATTTGAATAATTGGGTTGTAGTCTATGAACATAGGTTCTCTTTCTTCTGTGAAAATCATACTGTCCTTGAAAATCCAGGGCCATCACCTACAGAGAGCTTATTTTGTGTGAACACTTTGCCCCTAGAAAGTTTAGGGTAGGATATTGGTTTATTATGATATCAGCTTTAATTTAAAAAAAAACAATTAGCACAAATATTTAAGAGGATAAATTTTATTTTATCTTATTAAAAGTTTGAGAGATAGAGAGCGAGAGTCAGGGAGAGAAACAGAGAGAGAGAGTGTGGCAACCCGAACAGATTTTCACTCCATCTACCCCCAGCCTTAGCTAGCCAGGATCATAGGCATCCGTGTGTGTCAGGTTATACAGGGAGGTCCTAGGACAAGAACCCAAGACCTTCCTGTGTGTGTTCATCAGCATCAGAGAGTATTGATTCACCTCCACACCACCACAACCAGTCCAGGAGAGGCTACATTTGAGAAACTAAGATCACTTTTCATGCATCAGCTGTACTAGTGAAGAAGCACTTAGGCTATTCAATATTGCTACAATTTTTTTTTTTTTTTGATAATTTGCTCTGAAGCACATGCACCCACCACAGAGAGACAGAGAGAGAGAGAAGGAAAGTAAGAAAGTGATTGTGATGCCCACACTGCCATCCCTTCTCCTCTTTGAATTTTGGGCAGCCACGCACATGGACCTGGCATGTTTTTCAAGCTGCTGGTCTGGAACTCAAGCTGTGTGGCCAGACATGTTGGATCCAGCTGCCTTAACCACTATACCACCTAGCTGGCCCTCACAAGTATTTCCTCAAAAATCAACTGTGTGCAAGATCTTGGTTGATGCTATATATGATACAAAAATTATATCAAATGTCATGACTATCTCTAGGAAAATGACAACTTAGTGAGAAGAGAATAAATACTGACAATTAACGGGAGTGTAGAGTTCAGTGACTTACAGGCTGTCAAGACAGATAGTTGAAAGAGAAAGTGCATGCAGTCACCAGGTCAGTAAGGTAAGGAGGAGACATCGCTGGGCTGAGCCATGGAAAGTAGCTGTTCCCACTGGGCCAAAATCATAAGGAGCCTGTCTAAGTAGAGCAACAAAATAACTTCAAAAATATGATTCGAGTAATTAAGAATGACTCTAAATCCAGTGAAATGCAGGAGTTGTAGTAAATATAGATGATAAGGTTGGAAAAGGTAGTTTAAAGCCAGACTGCAGAGTTTAAAATTTATTTGCTAAGTAATGCAGAGCTACAGAAGGCTTTTGAGTAGAGGAGTAATTATCTCATTTAAATCTCCAAAGAGTAAGTACCTGATGTTTTCATTTTAGGAATTACAAAATTGAGGTCTTAGAAGATTAAAGTTGGGAACCAGCAGTTAGCGTAATGGCTATGTCGCTGGACTCCCACGTAGTCGACCCCAGTTTGCGTCCTGGACCCGGTGGCTTAAAACTCACTCTGGGTGTGTGTGCGTGCATGCCCAAGATCCCGAGAGGAGAATGGAGGAGAAGGAATTGCGGTGTGGCCATCCCCACTGGGGGTGATTTCTCGCTTTCTGTCTCTCTGTTTCTGTCTGTCTGGCGAGCGCACGGGCCCTAAAGCGAAAACCTCTCTAAAAAAAAAAAAAAGGAAGATTAAAGTTATTCATTCAAGTTGATCTCCACTAACTAGTGAGCCAAGAGTTGAACCCAGGGCTATCTGATGCTGTATTCTTCTAGGTACTGCTCAAGATGTCTCTTTTCAGTTGTTATTACAGTGAATGCCTGTAAAAAGCACCGCAAGGGATGAAGATCTTAACTATGACAATAAAGAAATTACAGATATAGGAGATAGGTTTATAACTTTCCAGAATGGAAAATTTATACGTGCTTTGTAAATTTTTAATGTTTTCAATTCCCAACTTACCTCTTCATGTTTTCTCCCTACTCACCATGATAATAATCCACTAATTTGAATTTATTACTATTCCTTCTACTTTAGGTAGTCATTCTCCTGGTAGATACCTATTCAGTGATTTGGGTTATCAGTAATTGTTACCAGTAAAATCTAGGACATCTTACAACACAAGTTTCACTGCATTGTTATGAAATTAACCTGATACACATTTTCTTTATGCTTTAGGCATGATTCCTTTAAAAATTCATTGATAAGAAATAAAATCAAATACTGATATTAAATCAATTTAATACATATGGTAAAGAGATTTGAATTCTAAACTTCTAAACATTACAAATTAACTTGGATTATTTCATATTTTAAATAAAGGACTTTTCTAAGACTAAATGTGCACAAACAGAAATATAATTTAGTGACTGATTTTAGAGAAGTGAATAAACCAAAATACTAGGTGAATTGGTTCAACTTTTTGAAAATGCTGAAAACCACAAATTATTTTAAAAAAAAAACTCAATAAACAAATACCCTATGAGGAATCTGTTCTTGTTGTTTATACAAACTTAAGCAGTTAATCATTATTTCATCAAGGAAGAGAATTTCAGGGGCCAGAGAGTAGTGCAGCAGTGAAACACAACACTCTGTAAGGCTGCCCCACATGGGAATGTTTCCACTTCAGGTCTGGAGAGCTTTCTGATACATCAGGCATGCAGGTGCCCATGATCCTGGGCCAGCTGAGGCTGGGATGGATCACAGCATTGGGACCCTGATGGGGGGGTTGTACTTTTCCCCTCTCTCTTTGTCTCTCTGTCTCTGTCTCATTGGCTCATGAAATAGTTACTTTTTTTTTTAATAAAAAAGAAAGAGAAATTAAAATGTGAACTCCTCCAGAAGTAATTTAAAGATGTTTAAATATTTTATGAAGTATAAAATCACATATATTTGCCTCATGCAGACACCCCACTGATACTGAATAAAAAATACTCATATAACACTTTATAAGAGCTGTCAATATAAAGTTTTACTTCTTCATCTGAATTGTAGTTAATATTCTGGATTTAGCCGCAGGTTAAATCCAAATTAAATAAAATGACTAAAGAGTCTTCAGGGAAAAGAGCTGATGTGGTTCCATGAGGAAGAAACTGCATGAAAGTATTGGCTTTCTAGGAAAACGCACCAATGATATGGAGTTGCCGACTGTGCTCTTCAGCCCCCTGTATACAGTCTAATGTTTTCTCTACAGTCTTCTAGTCTTCTACCCCCTTTTAGAAAGCACCTCTGCACCATTTATCTCAAGCCTCCCATTGTTATCTTTCTCAAGACAACTACATAGAGCAAGATGGACAAAAGGTTATGGTGAGTCAGACAAGGACTCTATTGGCAGGTCACAGGCATGCTATTTCACGTGACTTCTCCCTATAAGCAAGAACTAGAGGTCACTGACCAGCCTCTGGGTCAATGCCAGGTTCTTCTCTAGAACAGGCTGCTCCTGACTCAATGACTGGCTCCTGAAAGCTCATAGCTTCTCAAGGGAGCATTCTTCTTTTAAGGCTCACACCTGGTGTCTTGCCCAAAATGTGTTAGTGTAACTCTCATGCCTGCTGGTAAGGTTTTCCCGCACATGAGTGGCATGGCACAGCCTCTGTAACTCCTGTGTGTCAAGCAAGACCTCTCAAAACCACTGGTGAAGTATGTGACCCTAAGCTCCCCACCCTGCCAGTGGCAAGCCCACCCCCTGAGTGTTACTGATGTACCCTCTAACTGAGCTTAGTCTACAAGACCTAAGTGCTTCAGGGAGCACATTCTTTGGGCAGCAGTGAGCAAACATCATGAATGCATTTCATTACTGTTGCTATGTGACAAACCACTCCAAACTTAGTGGCATTAAATAACCATATCATTATGCTCATGGATTCTGTGGGTCAGGGATTTAGAAAACGTAATGCTAAGTGCCTGTCTCTGGTCTATGATGATTTTGACTAGAGGGGGAAAGACCTGAAACCTGGACTCAGGGGTTATCTGAAGCCTCATTCAAAGTTAACACTGTCTATCATTCAGGATCTCAGCAGAGGCTGCCAGCTGGCAATTCTACATAGGTTCTCTCTGTAGAACTGTTTGGACTTCCTTCCTCTCCACATGGAGACTGCATTTCAAGAGTGAGCAAGGCGAAAGTGTGTGTGTTTTTATGGCATGGCCGTGAATGTTGCAGAGGGTCACTTTTGTTGTATTCTATTAGTTAACATGGTCATGAAGGTTTGAGGGGAGGAGCATTGACACACCACTAGATATGGGAGGAGGTTCAAAGAATTTGCGAATATAGTTCATACCAGGTATAATATATGTTTGACACATTTAATAATTTTGAATTTCTGTCATTCTTTCTGGAATGTGACTGGTGCCTGACTGATTCATTTGACTGGATACTACAACTAGAATCATCATGCAGTATGGTTTTGCCCCAGATGTGAGCAGGGTGTTAGATGACATTCTATGCACTAGCCACAGTACACTAATTCTTTGGGTGCAATAGCAATAGTTATAGCCATCATTTTGTGCACTTTTATATACATTGGTCCATGTAAGCTTCCACAAACCCATGGGTTCCCGATACCCCTGGCCAAGATTAAAACAAAATCTTTGATTTCCAAGGTTTAGAGCTAGAGAACAATCTCCAAATAAGACTTAGTGGTTCTCAATTTTATCCTAAACCCTATTGTTTCACTATAGTTCTCTTATTTCACTTACAGCTGCTCCTGTGAACTTTTAGTGGTAGACTTAAAGTTTTTAGGTGATGTTTTATTTAAAAATTAGAGAGAGGATTCCTTGACCACAATGGTTATCAAGCAGGGAAAGTTTTGTTCCCAGGGGACATTTGGAAATTCTAGAAATATTTATCATACATGTAGGGGGATCAGAGGGGAGACAGAGACATCACTGGCATCTAGCGGTCAGAGGCCAGGGATGCTACTAAACTTTCTCCAATGCATAGGACAGCCATCCACACCAAAGAATTATTTGACTCAAAATGTCACTAGCACCACTGTTGAAAAACCTTGCTTCTCAGGAAGCTTTATAATCCTTCTTATAAAAACCAGGACACTGGCACTCAGAAAGGTTAAGTGACTTGCTCAAGATTCCATAACTAATAAGTGGTTAAGCGAGAATTTAGACATCTTGAGATCCTCAGCTTCCTGTCTTTATTTATTTTTTCTACAGTCCTTTTATTAGCCTTGCCATCTACCTGTACAGAGAGAGAACTTGGAGGGAGGAAGTGGTTTTATTCACTTGTCTCCAGTCCTGAGTTGTGTGGAGCCCACCCTACCCCTCAGAAGAACACAAATCGCTGGGCTGGATGTCGTGCTCCTGTCCTCTTCAGGAGACAGGAGCAATGCTCACCTGGGCACACTGAAGATGTTGGTAAGGGCTGGATGGGAATTGGACTCTAACCTCCCAGACTGAGGCTTATATATAACATCCAAAAAACTAGAACACTAGGTTCTTGTGTGTAGTTGTTTGTGTGTATACTCGTGTGTATAAACTCATGTGTGTGTGTGTGTGTGTGTGTGTGTGTGTGTGTGTGTGGTCTGGGTGTGGTGTGGGAGGGCAGTGAGATCTTATCCTGCAATGACAAGCAAATAGCTAATTACTTATAATTTTGGAGATAATTGTTTTCTCATCCTGTAAACATGCCAAACAGGAAATTAATCTAAACCTCAGAAAGTTGGGATCATCTGCAGATTGTCAGGAAAGAAACTCTCATTATCAAAACCCCCACCACATCTAAGAAGCAAGCTGAAAAGTGCAGCTGCAACACAGTGCTGCTGCTCTGTGCCACCCCCCTCCTCAGTACGCACACACGCACTAGTAACTGGAGAGAAAAACAGAACCGAGCATCTGGCAAAAGCAGGCCCCAGGCAGTCGGGGCCCAGCTCCCTATCAACCCTGATCCATGCCACCCAGTGCAGAATGCCTCTCTGTGAGTCAGCCTTTCTGACAGACCCATTCATCACTTCGTATTCCATGTCAGTGCAAGAGCTAGCTTCATTCTGCCTTGGACAAATGAGTCTTCAGGTAGTGGATGACAGTTAAAATGTCAGACAAATGTTATCTCCAGTGAAAGATTTGGCTATCCCTGCTAGTCTCTTTTGCTTCCCAATCTCAGGCAGCCTCTTCATTTCCAGAAGGGAGAGTAAATACAATTGAGATTGTTCACTTAAATGAAGCATTTTCTGCCCCTATCTTCTCACTGCTCATGGGGCCTGAGCTCATCAGGGAAAGCCTTCTAGGGTGAGCAACAGAACAAAAGGAAAGGCCTGCCCTGCCTTCTGAACCCAAGCAGCCTGCACATACAGTGTTTTAACTGTTCTGGAAAGAATGAAGCATTCATAAACCATTCCATTTTCAAGAAAAAAATTTCCTGTGACATTTTAATCCCCTTTTGTACTGGGGCATTTTTAGAGTTTTCTGCTGCCAGTCATCTCAAATGTTTTTTATCTTTCCATTTTAGCTGAATTGCATATTATGAGCTATGACCCACAATAAAGCATAATGCCACTGTTATTGAATGAAGGTCTCGTTCTTTGGGTTATTCTGGGCTGGGGTCAGCATGTAAACGCTGACCTCTCAAAGTCCAAAGACATTATCTGGTTGAGGCTTATGCTGGGAGAACAAAAATGAGCTATGAGATGAAAATACAACCTGGAATCTCCAATTTTGTTTGTTTCCATGAAATATTTTCTATAAATGTACTGAGGAGATGCCACAGCATTTTTTTCTTAACCTGATCAATGGCTTATTTCTGAGATCTCGTGTCTGCATATGGAATTTTCATAGATACTTCATGTCTAAATTGAGATTTCTCAGCCTCATGACTGTTGGCATTTTGGGACCAAATAATTCCTTGTCACAGGTGCTGTCCTATGCTTTGTATGATGTTAAGTGGCATCCATGGCTTTTACTGTCTAAATACCGAAGCATATTCAGTGCTCCCACCAAGATGTGAAAAACAAAAATGTTTTCAGACATCACCCAATGTCTCCAGTGGGGAAAATCCACTGCCAGTAGAGATAAAAATATCTAAGTGGATACAAATTAATTCATTCTTTTGTTTAATTCTTTAACAAATGACTCTTGAATGTGTACTGTACACCAGAATCTTCTTTGGAAAATGTAAATTGAGAAATGAATAGATCATAGTTATTGCCCTTCTAGGACTTGCAGGAAAGACAAATGTGAATGTAAATAATTACATCAGGGATATCCTTTAATGAAGATAGGAAGGACTTGGCTTGGGAGTTCAGAAGTTTTAATGCTTCTTTAGGCTCTTAGGCTTCCTAGAAATTAAAATTAGGAAGTAATTATATTTTAGAGGGGAAAATACTGTTTATCAAAATATTTTACAATAGAGAGTTTCATTTTTTTAAAATTATATATATATAATTTTATATTATATTTATTTTATATTTTATTTTAATCACTGTATATCATTACAGCTTGTAAAATGAATTTTCTCAGCATGAATACACTGCATATTAGTTCAGTTAAATTTTTTTTATTATTTTATTTTATACATTCAATCACTGTACATCACTACAGCTTATAAAATGAATTTACCAAACATGAATACACTTCACACCAGTCCAGTTGAAGATAACATACACGTTATCATCAACAATTATCCATTTCTATGTCCCTCAAATATCTTGCCTCTCTATTTTTCTCTTTGATTCCTTTCCTCTCACTCTCCCTCTTCTCCCACCCTCTTCCCACACTGTCTCCAGTATCCACAGCCATTTTCCATGTATCTGTATCCTCTATTTTTTCTGTTTCCTTCAGAGTGCAGACAGTTGATATACATAAAGAGGAGACCTACAATGTGTCTCTTTCATAACCTGACTACTATAGAGAGTTGCTAAATTAAACTTGTGAATTCTTTTATAAATGTTTTGGTGAGGTAAATTTTGATTATCAAATGTAGATAAGCCCTGATATCTAGATATTAATTGATGAGCAGAATGTATACATGAGAGGCTCTGAATGAATTTATTGGGTCCTGGGGTCTCAAGGGCTGTGTGAGCCCTGAGTTGGCCAGTGTTCAGGCTCAGTCTCAAGAAGGTATCTGCCATGCTTTGAAGTCAGTTTTCAACCTTTATTTATAGTAACAGACGAAAGTAGATATTTATACTCCTTAAGCTTCAGATTTGATAACCTCTCATAAAATATGGAAGACAGTAAAGTGACATCAGAATAAGTCTGCCTTGACTATTGAAGCAGTGTTGCCAGTAGTCATGCTGCAAAATGCAACAAGGAGCATAGTTCCTGGCACACAAGCTGTACACATGCCCATTTTCTCTTTCGCTGCAAATACAAGATTTTTTTAAAAGATAATTTATTTAATTTTACCATAAATGAGAGAGACAGAGAGAGAACATTCCCAATAAAGTCTTGACACCACCTTCCATCCCCAGCCTCAAACACCCTGGAACCATGGGCACACACATGCCCAGCATATTCAGGGAGGTCTCTGGTCACAAGCCTAGAACTTTCCTAAGTAAGGCAACCTTCCAGAGAGTAATATTTTACTGTTATGCCACAGTCCAGTGCCTAATAAGGGATTGGTTTGAATTTATGCAAATTTATAGTCAAAGTCATTTGTATGTCTTAGCTATGTGAGAGGTAGTATGATTTAATCATTAAGAACACTGGCTGGGGAGTTAGGGAGAACTAGAATAAAATCCATGCACCATTAGGACTAGCCACATGATCATGGACAGTTTAATAACCTCACCAAGTCTCAGGTTCTTTGTGGAAATTAGAATATGTACCTCAATAGACTGCTACCAGCATTATATGAGACATTTTAAAATCTTCTGGTCTAAGTGTCTGGTGAATGGGATGGTGGCAGTATTATGACAAATCGCTTGCTATGTATCTCACCTTGATAGGCCATGTGGTTGAAACTGTTGTTCTAGGAGTAGGAAGGAGCAATATTAGAGGTCCACAAAATAGCTGTGTTTCTTAAAACCAAAGATAAAAAACTGTTGACTTTGGACCAGCAGATGGCATAATGATCACATCACTGGACTCACATAATTGACCAGGGTTCAAGCCCTAAATTCAGAGAATTGAAACTCATGCCGGGTGCTTGTGCATGCATGCCTAAAATCTTGAGAGGAGAATTGAGGGAAGGGATTGCAGCATGGCTGTCCCCCCTGGGGGGTGATTTCTTGCTTTCTGTCTCTCTGTCTCTTTTTGTCTCTTGACAGTGAGCACTAGTATCCTATAGCAAAAATTTCTCTCTAAGAAAAAAAATTGTTGGGGCTGGCAGGTGGCATGGTTATGGGTGCTAAACTCCCACATGGCCAACCACAGTTCGAGTTCCAGACCTGGCAGCTTGCTTTCTCTTTCTCTCTTGCTCTGTTCCTTTCTGGTCAAATTAAAATGAATGAATACTTAAATAAAGTTAAGTAAAATGAATACATAAATAAAGTTAAGTAAAATAATTCTTTAAAAAAATAAAAATAAAAATAAATTGTTCACTTTCTTTCTAATATTAAGGAGCCCCTGAAGGTTCTTCAGCAGAGTAGAACCAGTATCATTGAGATTGGGGTGATATTTATCATTGATTAGCAAGCTGAGCCTTTTAGATGAGCTGTAAAAGAAGGTGAGATTGAAGAGGGGAGTTCCTTCATAGAGTAGGAAAGATCTGCATAAAGAGATATAAATCAAATCTTTGATTTGCTTTCAGTTCAGCTATGGTTTGAATTATCAATTATTTTAAACTCAAGCAAAGGTGTGATATCATTTTTTAGTGATTTCTGGGGCCTAATGACAACATTTACAAAAGGACTTTTTCCCCTTGACCTCTAAGATTTAGTAAGAATGTATTCAAAACACTTCCTCACGCTCTTTGCATGACAAATATGTAGATGTGATGGAGGATAGTCATGTCAAGACAAAGGAAACAGCTTCCACCACCAGGGTTGAGATTATATCAGGTCATGGGAACTGACACCAATCAAGTATGCAATTTAAGGGTGGAGACATTGATGAGGGTCTCATTTTGAAGAGTTCCTTTTTTTTCTGTGAATATTTTTGCCTGAGTATCCTCCTTATCAATATGTTATTTTATTAATTTTTCATTTCTACCAAAATCTCAGAAAAAACATATTGCCAGTCACTATGAAAATGAGAACTATATAAATCTTACCTATTTTTTCCTCAAGAAATAATGTCTTTTATCTATTCCATTTATTCATTCAATATTTATTCAGTGCCTATTACAAGCTAGGCAAGATAAGACATGAGCCTTGCCCTTATGAGCTTCCATTCTAGTGGTGGTGAGGTAGGAAAGAGCAGACCTATAGAGGTGATCATAGTACAGGACAAAACTATGCTGTAGGTGTGGGTGCTGGATGCAGCAGGAGACCCAACATTCATATTAAATGCATATGGTGTTCAGGAAAGACTTCCAAGATAAGGGAGCATTCCAACTGACTTTTTTTTGGAGAGGTTTTTGCTATAGGGTGCATGCGCTGCCAGAAAGACAGAGAAAGACAGAGAGATAGAAAGTGAGAAATCACCCCCCAGGGGGATGGCCATGCTGCAATCCCTTCTTTATTCTTTTCTTGGGATCTTGGGCATGCATGCACACACGCCAGGCGTGAGTTTAAGCCACCAGGTCCAGGACTCGAACCACGGTCAGCTACATGGGAGTTCGGTCACATAGCCATTATGCTAACTGCTAGTCCCCCAACTGACTTCTTTTTTTTTTTTTTTTTTGAGAGGGTTTTGCACACAGGGACGGGCGCGA
>NW_006160114.1:4786196-4827232 GCF_000334495.1 Tupaia belangeri chinensis | reverse complement strand
CAGACAGACAGAGACAGAGAGACAGAAAGCGAGAAATCACCCCCCAGGGGGGATGGTCACGCCACAATCCCTTCTCCTCCATTCTCCTCTCGGGGTTTTGGGCACGCACGCACACGCGCCCGGCATGAGTTTTAAGCCACTGGGTCCAGGACGCGAATCGCGGTCGACTACGTGGGAGTCCAGCGACATAGCCATTACGCTAACTGCTGGTTCCCCCAACTGACTTCTGAAGGAGATACCCAAGCAAAGATGAACAGAAAAATACATTTTTTTCAACAGGACAGTGTGATACTCAAAGAACAGAAAGATATCTATAGGAAAAACATCCCAGGTACTGAAATCAAGCAGAGTGAGAAAGCATGACCTGTTTCAGAAAGTACAAATTAAGGACAAATCTTATTTTCTTTATGGAAGTAAAGGCCTAGGTAGGTCACTGCAGCTCCAGAAATGACCGTGTATGTATAATTCCATCAATCAAACAGCCCTTCTGTAAATCAGCATGACTATATAAATGTGTGGTTCTCTTTGACCCTTGTATAGAAAAGCTATACATAAAGATTTCATCGAAAATTGCAAGAATGCTTCTCAGAAGTATTCTGCTACTCTGCATTAAAAAACAGCCTGGGGCCAACTCCATGGCCTGGGGGTTAAAGCAGCCAGATCTCAAAGACCTATGGCTGACCCGTGATTCAAGTTAATAACCCAGCAGCTTGAGAAACATGCTGGGCATGTGTGTGAGCATGCCCAAAATCCCAAAAGAAGGATGAAACGGAGGAGAAGGCATTGCAATGTGACCATTCCTTATGGGGGAGGAGTGCTTTCTCTTCTCCCTCTCTATCTCTTTCTCTCTGGTGAATGCACACACCCTCTAGCAAAACAAAAAGGCAAAACAATAACAACAACAACAACAAAACAGCCTGACATCTTTTATCATTTATCTGGGGGCCTTCCAGCTAGAAAGGGTATGAACAATACATATTGAAAAGACCATCCTTTACTGCCTTCTCCCATTTTTTTCTCTTCCTAATCTCTAGAATGGAAGATTGCATGGTCTCTTGTGATAATGTGTTTCTGTACTATTGGTCTTCACAACCATTAAACTGTTTCTAACTTTAATCGAAATCCAATTGAAAATTGTTCTCTTTTGTTTTTCTTCAATTGAAAGCACAGAACAACTGCTCTCCAGTGCATCTATTTTTTTTAGGAAAACGATTATGGCAGCATTTACTCCAGTGACATAATAAGGGTAGCTATTGCTTGCTTTAGCTCTGCCAGATAAAAGATGAACCCAATTCTCCTTGGCAACCAGAACCACTGACGCGCGAGCCAGCAGAGAAGACTTGAGTAAATTTTGTAGCTGAAAGATTTGCAAATGAGGGATGCTCACTCACTAGCTTAACCCAGAAGCTGATAAAGAGGAGCTGTCCATTTAAAATGAATCAGGGCCTTATCACATTCATATAAAACAAAATGACTAAATGAAGCAGCTGGAAGATTATAGTGAGTTTTAATTATCTTTTAATAGCCAAAGGGCTCTTGCCAACACATGCCGATAACCTGTCAGTTGTTATGTGCCATATAATCTCCGTTTATGAGTCTCAGCTGTTACAAATTGGAAAATATATTTACAGTGATGATCTATTCTTGTTAAATGCAAATTCCCAGAGATGTTCAAACTGAAATTAGGCCTCACTGCTTTGTTTCAGTTGCCCTCTTGTGTGGAATTGAAAATGCTGGCAAAATCTGATAATAATAACCAACCTCCTTCTTGTTCATAATTTATGACTCTCATTGTAAGTATAATAATCCCAACTCTTAAAAAGTAAAGGAAAATCATTTCTGGGGCTCATAGATTATATTTATATAAATTGCCTCTGAAATAATTTTTTGAATGGTAATCCACATTTTTTTAAAACCAGCCCGTCACTTTCACCTTCTGTCTTTAGATTTATTCATCTCAGATGTTTTTGAGTAACAAGGTTCCAAGGCAGCTACTATGGAGTCAGTGATATTCCCTCTATATCCCTTATCACATTTCTTCTATGTCCCTATGTTCTAATAGCTACATAGATAAATTTATGATAGATATATAGGTAGATATGTCTACATCTCTATATACAGCACTTGGCATTCAGTACCTGGTAGACTGAGAAGATGGCATTTGAAGTCCATGACCCCTGTGTACTTGTCTTCTTGCCTTGACCTCACTAGTATCTCATTTCCCAGCTTCCTTTAAGTATTGTTACTGATATCTTTGCTAGCAACTCTTATTCCTATTTCCAGCTCTGTGTCCCCCAAGATTTACTTCCCATTCATGGCTTTTATTACCAGTGTTAATTGGAAAAATCCCAAGTGTACATCTACAGGTCAGACCTTATACTTCTGTTTCAGTTCCATATTTCAAGGTATTTTAATTGAATCACTAATTTTAACTGAATTTGTAATTTTATAATCATCATCATTTCTAATTAACAACTAAATAAATTTTTATGTCATGAACCTTATTTTGGTTAGAGCTTCATTTGTTTTTCTTTTTTTCTTTTTTTTTGCCAGAAAGTGAATGCATGCACAGAAAACGGATATGAAAAGAGAAAGAGAGAAAAAGACAGAGAGAGAGCGAGAGTGAAAAAGCACCCTTTAGTGGGACAAGTCAAGCCTCAGTTCTCTTTCCTCCAGTTCTCTATCCTATCAGGATCCTAAGTACCCATGTACACTGGAGTGAGGACTTGAACTCTGGTGGGCCATGTGGGATAAAGCTTTCTCTGTACAGAGCCTAACTACCATGACATGGTTCATATTCTCCCAACTTCTTAATAGGAAGCTTAGACTTTTTTTTTTTTTTTTAATTTGTCAGAGATGCATGAAATGAGCTCACCATGGTGGGTGGTTGGGGAGAGAAAAGGAAGGCAAATAAACATCTCCCCATGAGGAATGGTCATTCCACAATCTTTTCTCCTCCATATCTATTTTCTTTTGGGACTTTGGGCACTCATGTACCGGCATGTTTATCAAACTGATAGGACTGAGACTTGAACTTTATAGATGGCTGTATGGGATCCATCCACCTCAACCACCAGGCCACAGACTGGTCCAATATAGATTTATTTAAAAAATTATTTTTCCAGTTTTTCTATCAGTAGTCAATCTCTAATGACCATCCTTTTTTTTCTTCAAATATCTTTGTGATCAGCACAAAAATTGAAATAGCTTTTATTTCCACCATAAACATTGTAGTTGAAATATAGAGACTTCCCTACTTATTTTCAACTTAAATAACCCCTGGAGTGATTTCTTATGTTCCTTCTCACTATCTCTGTCTGTCTCTATCTAGCAAGCACACGTGCCCTATGGCAAAGACCTTAAAAACCTTTAATATGCAGACAAATTATACTTGATCGAAATCCTCTTTGGTCCTGCTTACCACCTATAGATAGAGCTAGCAGCAGTGAATCATCATTTTTGTTTCTACCATCATGTTTGTTAATATGCTTGTCTCATTTAAGTTTGCCTAGGAAGAGTTTTTCTGTCATTTTGAACTGGTTCTGGTCTAATAAAAGCAAAACCAATAACAGTTCAAAGTTCAAAAGCAATTTAAAGTTCTAGTAAGAAAAGACCTGTGATTACCATAGAAACAAAAGTAGAATTTTTTCAATTGGAAGAGAAGAAAATTTGTCATGTGTGGACTTGGGATAAATAGTTTGCTAGTTGTTAAACTGTCAATGTGTTCATGGGTTCTTTTAAATTGTATACCGAGTGATGAGTGCAGAGCCCATGTGCCTAGACATAATCTACAAGTGGGGAGGAAGTGAAGTTGACAAAATGGCAACACTATTGAATGTATGGCTGGAAGAGCTGCCTCTGTTCCAACCAGGCTAACAGATTTCCCAAAAAAGCTAAGCAAATGTAGGTGGAGTTGAAGAGATGTACTTTGTTGCCCAGGTAGTTGCTTATACCCCAAGCCTACACATACCTGCATATAAGAGTGATTATGGCTCAGGGCTGGCAGTAGGCCCAATGCACATTCTGAACTTAGGACTCAATGAAACTAAGTTTAATAATTAATTTTGAGAGCCAGCTCTGAAGCTTTGTGGTTAAGACAGCCACGTCCCACATGACTAACTGCACAGTTTGAGTCCCAGAGCTGACAGCTTGAGAAAAACACCAGGCATGTGTGCGTGCATGCTCTAAATTCCAACATAATGGAGAAATAGAGGAGAAGGGATTGTGGCAGGACCATTCCCCTATTGTACGGGTGGGAGGCAGTGCTTTCTCCTCTTTCTGTCTGTCTCTTAGTCTCTCTCTGTTGAGCACACTTCTCTGGCAAAAAAAATTTTAATTAATTCTAAAATAAATCCTTTTTTATTGTTGGTGAGTGTTTGCTCAGTCCTTTAGTATTTCAGTAGACTTAATTAACTAACACAGTTGGAAAATTAGATGAATGTAATCAAACTTATATGTGTATATGTATTTATATATTATGTAAATATATGTATTTATATTTTTATTTATACTTAATATTACATGTAGTATTTCTTTGGTGATTATAAATCATCTTATCCTACCCATAAACCATCATTATAAATGTCAATTTAGGAGCTAATGGGCAGAAGGGCTAGTAATTAGTGGTTTCTCCTCAACTTAGAATACGTGAAGCCTCTGGAGGTTTCGTTCTTCCATAGTTGCAAGCAAGTATTTGTGTATATGCCATGAACCAACCACTCCATGCCCTGTCAAGAATGTGGCAGAAAGGAAGTATAAGGATGGAGGTCTTTTGGTATACATCATTTACTTGATGGTGAGAAGTAAGAATCCTTAGGCTCTCTCTGTTCAGTTTTTTTTTTTTTTTTTTTTTTTTTTGTCTTTTGCCGTGGTAGATGTGGCCTTTGTAACAAGAAGAGAAGCTTCATAAAATAAATTGTGTGCAAGGTTCACTACACCATGAATGCCATCTTCTCAGTTTACTTTTTTATGCAGACTTGGGGAGGTGGGCAGAGGCATGGTTGATAATGCCATCAACCATTAGACCTTCAAGCTCTGGAGGATGGAGTTTGGTTCAGGTTGTAGGTGGTTCCCTTTAGATGGAGGGGCACTTGATAAATCTTCATACTTAGTTTTTATTTTGATTTTTTTAAAGAAAGATTTTTGCTGTCGGGTGTGTGCACTTGGTGGAGAGATAGAGAGATACGAAGACCTAGAAAGCAAGAAATCACCCCTCCATCCAGGAGGGATGGCCACATCACAATCCCTTCTCCTCCATTCTCCTCTCATGATCTTGAGCACACATGAACACATGCCCAGCATGAGTTTTCAAGCCGCCAGGGCCAGGACTCATATCACGGTCAACTATGTGGGACTCCAGCAATGTAAACTTTATGCCATCTGCTGGTACTAAATACTTAGTTTTTATATTTTTATATTAATAGTGAGTCTCACTGAGCATCATAAATTTGAGGAGGTATCTATCACTCATCATAAGTCAAGAACAAAGTTAGAACACTTGTATCTGAGTATGAAAGGCACACACATCAGTTTATATATCTGTATGAGGTTTCTAACTTGGTTGTATTCACAACATACTTTTGAACACTAAAATATAGGTGACTTTTATGAAGGGGTTGAGAGACCTAGCACAACACTAAACAAAGCAGCAATACTGACAGTCTAGTACAGTGAGATTGTCATACCAGTGCCCACACACTATCACATGCATTTGTTCTTCAGTATCAACCTGTTATCTGGATTTCACCTTCTTGTATCTACTCCACTGAGGTGTCTAGCATGTCAGGTTCTACAAATGATCCTCTTTTTTTGGAGAGGTTTTTTGCTATAGGGCACATGTGCTCGCCAGAAAGACAGAAAGAGACAGAGAGACAGAAAGCGAGAAATCACCCCCCAGGGGGCATGGCCACCCCGCAATCCCTTCTCCTCCATTCTCCTCTCAGGATCTTGGGCACACATGCACACGCCCCTGGCATGAGTTTAAGCCACCAGGTCTGGGACTCAAACTGCAGTCAACTACGTGGGAGTCCAGTGACATAGCCATTACGCCAACTATTGGTCCCTACAAATGATTGTCTTCCTATTTCGTTTGACCCTGCGCTGTGCATCGGACCTCAGTTAGCTTTGTAACCCACTATCTGTTCAGGTTAGTGTTCCTTCTGCTAGGGACCAGCTTACTTTGCCTAGAACTCAGGGTTTTACCAGAATATCAGACTTTTCTACTGCTAAAACTGGGATATTTCTAGGCAAGTCAGGATGCTGGTTACCCTGCACGTGGTGGAAATCATCTCAACAGTGCATATATTCAGTTACAGTCCTGATACATTTTATAAAGTGATCTCCAATTGGCAGTGTACTTGGAGAGGGTTTGCAGTGGCCTGGGGCCTGTGGTGGGCCTGTAAAGGGCTCATTTCTGTTTTGTTCATTGCTCAGAGAACTTGCTTCTCTGAAGAAGGCTTTTATTTTTATTCTGTTCAGTCTAGTTGAAATCTAGATGTCATCTTTAAATTCATAGTACTTTGAAAGTTTAATTCCAGATTTTGGTGTTATGCTTGCAAATCAGAGCTGTACCTGTTAAAACTCAGTAGTATATGCTCTTCCTCTTGGAGAGGAGCACTATTGGACTAGGGGGCTTCAGGCAGCACTCATGGCCACAGAACTGTCAGCAAAGATAGCTGAAAAGACCACCTGCCCTCATCACTGACAGGTAGCTTTACCCGTCACAGAAACTTCTTCCTAGCCCACTAGTACTGCAGTTAGAGCTAAATGCCATGCACCAGGCTACAAATCAATGCTGTGCTTCTTCCTGTGGGCATAGCCCTTTTTTGGCATGCAAACTAAGTTCTGTATATTCTTTGGGATAATTATGTTTTTCCTGGATGAAACATTTACTGTTTATAATTCTCTCAGCCATATTTATGCTACCCATTGTCTTAATATATTTTTAAATGGTTTGTGGGGTTAAGATCTATTCTTAATTCCCAGAAGCTGATCTCAAAGGCAAGAATAGTGAGCATAATACCATAAAACTATGTTTGCAAGAGAAAGTACCTCTATTTCTATCAGATCTGAGAAGTCTTTTAGAAATCCCAGTTGTCCATAGTCATTGCCTTAAAACCACAGAAGTCATCTTTTCAGCCGTGCTGTGATGTTGGTGGGCAGATAACACAAGCACTGTTCTGGAGTTAATAAAAGTTGGGTTCTTTTCAGTAGAGTTCTTAGAAATAGCACCTGATACTGGAATCTAGGTGTCATGGAAAAAGTGTTTGGTGGTAACATGTCCCTAAAATAATCCAAACAATGTGAAATGGCTGGGCCGGATCATCTCTTTCATAATTGGTGTGGGTGCAGGGACGAGCTCTTGGTGGGTGACACATTTGCTGTCTTCTCTCACCCACCAGCTCTCTGGTACTCTCAGACAAAGGAAATACATTTCTATCTTTTACAGCTCTAACTATACTGCATACTGACATGACTATAAAACTTCTGTGACTTTGCACAGAATCCAATTTTATTGGAAAAGTACTTTCATATGAAAATCTTGCTAAATGATTTGATGTTAGAAAAATGTCTAAACAAATCTTCGGGATGTAGTCTTCGATTGTTTCATTCTGAGCAATTCACCCATAATTCAAGTGAAACATACACCTGCTGGGTCAATACTATTGATAGTGACAAAATTGGTTTTTGTCTGGCTACCTTAACATTGTGTTGAAAGCCTTGTGTGTATAGACTTGAAGGCTGGGATTTATAAAGTGAGCTGCTCAAAGCCAAAACTGGTTGTTTAGTACATTTGAAAATATGCAGAAGGGAGGGCCCTAAGTACAGTCCATAGAGTGAAAACCTTCCCAGTCACTCACTGTGGTTAAAACAAATGACAGAGGGCTGTTGTGTAGCTATTTCAGGGTTTCAATGGAATGTCTAGCAGTATGTTATCGCTGATTCCAGGACAGCCTCTTGAGGCCCTCGGGCCATCAGCGAGCCTTACCATGTTCTCATCACTCACTTGTCAAAAACAGGCAGTACATAGGGGTGTGGCAACTGGGAAAGATGAAAGGCAGGGAATTCCAAATAAAAAGCAACATCTAAGACATAAAAGCTACTGAAAATCTTGGATAAATTAAATATGTAAAAGAATAAATTGAATTACAAGATGATGATGTTTTCTTTTTTTAAAACCAAGAGCCGTTTATTGTATGGAACATATTAAATAATGATCTGCATGTCTTTTTATTTTATTTTATTTTTTTGAGAGGCTTTTGCTATAGAGCGTGTGTGCTTGCCTGACAGACAGAGAGAGACAGAGAGATACAAAGTGAGAAATCATCCCCCAGGGGGGATGGCCACGCTGCAATCCCTTCTTCTTCAGTCTCCTCTTGGGATCTTGGGCACGCATGCACACGTGCCCAGCATGAGTTTTAAGCCACCGGGTCCAGGACGCGAACCATGGTCGACTACGTGGGAGTCCAGCGACATAGCCATTACGCTAACTGCTGGTCCCATGCATGTCTTATTGAATATACAATTGTTTTGTATCTGTCGCTTTGTAGAATGAATAAAGCTTATTGCTCTTATTTTTAGGTTTTATCATAAGTCTCCAGAGGTGGGGTTTCACTAGATTGTCTATTTTGAAAAGTAAGAGAATTTATTTTTGAAATTGGGTTCAATATTAGAAGTTACTTGTTTAAGTAGTTGCTACACTAAGTCTGAGGCTAGAAGAGAGTAGATTTTAAAAATTCCCATCCAACATTCCAAATGTATTTTGTTATAGCCTACCATCAAGGGAAGTAATAACTGACATATAGAAATGCCTATACTTTACACAAATTGCCAATTAGACATGCGTATTTTCTTTTGATGAAAAGAAAATTTTTCCTAAGTGGTAAACATGTGTATCCACTTACTAAGCTTCGATTGTTTCATTCTGAGCAATTCACCCATAATTCAAGTGAAACATACACCTGCTGGGTCAATACTATTGATAGTGACAAAATTGGTTTTTGTCTGGCTACCTTAACATTGTGTTGAAAGCCTTGTGTGTATAGACTTGAAGGCTGGGATTTATAAAGTGAGCTGCTCAAAGCCAAAACTGGTTGTTTAGTACATTTGAAAATATGCAGAAGGGAGGGCCCTAAGTACAGTCCATAGAGTGAAAACCTTCCCAGTCACTCACTGTGGTTAAAACAAATGACAGAGGGCTGTTGTGTAGCTATTTCAGGGTTTCAATGGAATGTCTAGCAGTATGTTATCGCTGATTCCAGGACAGCCTCTTGAGGCCCTCGGGCCATCAGCGAGCCTTACCATGTTCTCATCACTCACTTGTCAAAAACAGGCAGTACATAGGGGTGTGGCAACTGGGAAAGATGAAAGGCAGGGAATTCCAAATAAAAAGCAACATCTAAGACATAAAAGCTACTGAAAATCTTGGATAAATTAAATATGTAAAAGAATAAATTGAATTACAAGATGATGATGTTTTCTTTTTTTAAAACCAAGAGCCGTTTATTGTATGGAACATATTAAATAATGATCTGCATGTCTTTTTATTTTATTTTATTTTTTTGAGAGGCTTTTGCTATAGAGCGTGTGTGCTTGCCTGACAGACAGAGAGAGACAGAGAGATACAAAGTGAGAAATCATCCCCCAGGGGGGATGGCCACGCTGCAATCCCTTCTTCTTCAGTCTCCTCTTGGGATCTTGGGCACGCATGCACACGTGCCCAGCATGAGTTTTAAGCCACCGGGTCCAGGACGCGAACCATGGTCGACTACGTGGGAGTCCAGCGACATAGCCATTACGCTAACTGCTGGTCCCATGCATGTCTTATTGAATATACAATTGTTTTGTATCTGTCGCTTTGTAGAATGAATAAAGCTTATTGCTCTTATTTTTAGGTTTTATCATAAGTCTCCAGAGGTGGGGTTTCACTAGATTGTCTATTTTGAAAAGTAAGAGAATTTATTTTTGAAATTGGGTTCAATATTAGATGTTACTTGTTTAAGTAGTTGCTACACAGGGTGCTAAGTCTGAGGCTAGAAGAGAGTAGATTTTAAAAATTCCCATCCAACATTCCAAATGTATTTTGTTATAGCCTACCATCAAGGGAAGTAATAACTGACATATAGAAATGCCTATACTTTACACAAATTGCCAATTAGACATGCGTATTTTCTTTTGATGAAAAGAAAATTTTTCCTAAGTGGTAAACATGTGTATCCACTTACTAAGAGTCTACCAGCCTCATATGTGGGACTGACATAATGGTGTCTTGTGCACTTCCTCTTTTAAAATACAAAAATAAATGACACAGAGACCAAAGCTATGAAAATTAGTGGCTAGTCAGGCTTTATAACAGTACTGGATGCACATGGTTTTCTGATGACGACCACAACTGGGCGGATGAATCATCCTAACCTAGCAAACTGTTTTAGTAAACCTTCCATTTTAATGAAGTGATTTATTTGGAAAGAGGTAATGCAGTGAACAGAAGGCCCAGATACTCCAGCAGCCTGACCTGGCCCAAAGCCAAGGAGTTTTGCCGTTTGATCACATGGCAGCCCTGAGAATGCACTGGGGAAACCCAGGCAGCCCATCACTCCTCAGTGGACCCTGCCTCTTGTATATTAGACATTGGCACCTACACCATTTCCCTGAATTCTCACAAAAGTCCCAACAGGTCAATGTTAGGCTATTTTACAAACAAAAACATGTGGTTCCACATTTAGAGTTACAGGCTACATTAAATGTAATAACTTGTAACTCACACATCTTAGCATCCAAACTGTGCATCCTGCTAATCCCCGATTTTATATTGTTTTCTCTTCTTCCACTATCTATAAATAGTTTTCTTCCCTTATCTTCCCTTTCTTTCCCAGTCTTGTTTCCATTTCCCCCCATCTTTTTATTCTTTCATTTATTCAAAGCATATTGAGCTTCACACTACGCCAGGCTCTGTGCATAATTACTAGGATGCAATAATGAGGTAGACAGACAGGGATCTTGTCCTCATGTGGCATAAAATCTAACCAACGGAAACAGAAGTATGTTTCAGGAAAGACAAAAGAGTATGGAGGCTGGGCACATATAGAAAGGGTGCTTCCTAGGAGGATAGCTACTGTATTTATCGACAGACTAAGAATTTTAAATGATTTTAATAGGATGGGACAATGAATCCAAACCTCTGATTGACATTAACCAGGAATAAATGTAAGGCCTTTCATTCGACATTTATCATTATATAAATATAGAATCAGGAAGATACGACTTAATAGGATTTCTTCACGTGAAATTTGAAACCACAAAAATGTGAAGTAATTCCTTTAAAAAAGTTGCAGTCCTAGGCTATATCTGTACCAGTATAGTTCCAGAACAGTGGTGCTGATAGTTTTAATCACATCTGGAATATTCTACAGGGGATTTGTTTGTTTGTTTGTTTTAAGGGATAAGATAGTGCATACTGTTCTTGAGAAAATAAAATTTTCCAGAATTCTATCTCCCTTGGTAGGGAATGAAAGACACACATCTAATTCTTACTCATTTTTCTCCCCTCAATGAACTTTCCCATAGGGGATTTTTAACTTGTTAATATAAAGTAGGGGGAAGAGATAAATAACTGGCATTCCCAAATAGTAAATATTCATTAACTATACCTAGCAATGTCTACTGGTTAGAATGTTCAGGATATAAGTTTCCAGGTGTTCTTTCCTTTTTTAAAACCTATTTTAGTCTAATTGATGATACAAAATAAACATGTGTAAGGTTATTATAAAGTAATAGTTTTATTTGTGATGACATTGGGAAAAAATAGAGAAGAGAGTATAAAGAAGTGGAAAAAACTCTGGCATTCAGAGTAAACACAGAGTTTGAATAAAAGCTCTATTGGTGTTAATTTTCATACAGACAAGTTACTCAACATTTTCTGAGCCTTTGTTTCCTTAGTTGCAAAATGATGATACAAAAATCTGTACCACAAGTTTGTTGCAGTGATTAAAACTATTATTGGTAAATTGCTAACCGAAGCTCCTGGCACATGGTAGGTAGCTAGGGAAATCTTCATAAAAGAAATGTTGAAAGAAAGGAAGTGGAAGAAAGGATAAAATTATTGGAGGAAATACTTTTTTTGAGATTCACTCTTAAGAAATCAAGGACATGAATAGACTGAGGGTTAAGAATCTCATTATAGGCAGAAAAAAATGACAAAATGAAAATATAAAATGAAGACTTTATATAAATGTTGCTGTTTCCTCTTTGGCTAACGAGGGCATCATTTGATAGAGTGTCCCCTTAGGATTAAAATTGACAACTGTCTGTGGCTGGTGACAATCTCTGGTCATATATCAATTTCCTTGCCCCTAACTCCTTCCATTTAGAAAATGGTGTTTTTTGTTTTCTTTTCTTTACTTATTTTTCTTATTTTAATTTATAAAACCAGCCATTGTTTTAGTGCCATGTAGAATAGCAAATATTTCTCATGAGAATTTCCATCCAGTACATTTGTGATGACTACACTTAAAATGTGGAGTTCATTTGTGTTTTTTATCATAAAGACCTGGCATAGGGGACAGGAGATTTTTCTTTTTCTCCTTTTTTCTTTTATCAAAACTACTGCTCAAATTATTAGTGAAAAGTAGCTAATTTATTTGTTATTTTTAATGAAAACAAAATAATTGGTTCAACATGGCTAATAAAAATCTAAGACTAGGGAACATCATACTCATTCCAGAAATACAACTAATAATTTAACATATTGTATAATTCATGTTTTGGGTAAATAAGAAAAAGGTATCGATAAGAGGAACAAAGAAAAGAAGACAGAAGAAAGAGAAAGAAAAACAGGGAAGAAGATTAGAGGAATGAGGTGACGAATATGGACCAAGGGTCCCTATAGTGACTTCTGTAGGCCTGATGTTCTTTTCCTAACTCATTCAAATCCTGGCCTCAGTGGGTAGGCAACTCCATAAGCTAACATGCACAAATTTCAGACACTTTCTCATGTGCCTGGTATCAGCACAGGCCTTTATTTTAAGAAACACCTAAAAATGTCTTTGCCATTAAAAATCTGTTAAGTCGATCTCTTCTTCCTTTTTCATCTTCCTCTTCTTTCTAATGATAGCCCTGACTTCATTTAAAACTCAAAACACATTAGGAATCTAAGTTCAATATATGTCAATTTACCCCAAATTATTTTTTTAGCCTAGTTGGACTTTGAAGTGCAGTAATATAAGGACCCCTTAGAGGATAATGTAAATTTCCAGAATGAAAACTCCTTTGTGTCAGAGGTCTCCAACTTTGTCAGCACATTAAAATCATCTGGCCAGCTTTTAAAACCTGAGTTGTCTGGGCCCATGCTATAACTGTACTTCAGACCATCCCAGGGTTTATAGCTGGGGTATTCTGAAGTGTGGTCATGGTATTCATTATTTTGTAGGTACCTGCAGTGATGTCCTGTGATACGTAGCCAGTGCTGAGAATTGTGTCTTTGGGGTGATGGCAGCAGAGTGTGCAAATCATAATTCCAGTACTTACTAGTAAGGGCTATTTATATGCATACATGTACATTTACATAAGAGGTCCTCAGAAATGGACATGGACCTTACATATTATGAAAAAAAAAATGCATGAACTTTAATTTTTTTCGCCACTATAAATTCATACTTAAATTCCATCTTCCACAAGCATTTTGAACTATATATTGAACGAGTTGCAAGATTGTATATAAGATTGATAACTAACATATCTATTATATTTATAGCAAATTACAAAACTATATGAAATATATTATACATTGTATCTAATACATATCAGAATTTTGAGTCTGTTTAAAAATGTTATAAAAAAACTAGCTCCAAAAAATGAGACAGGCACTGGTCACATGGACCAATTGTCATGGCACTGATGTTGAAGGCTTCTGTTGAGTTTATGTCTGCTTTTCCATCACCTGAGCACCGTACTCCTTTCATTATCCCAATTGTCTGCTAACTTAAGTACTATGTCCTCATTTGAAGTGTCCCTCCACACTGACTCTCTACCTCCTGGCATCCTGGCTCCAGCCAAACTTAAAGTCACAATGCACTTTCTTTTCTGGTCTATTTTCTAGTCATTCTTTTCAACTGGACTAATCTATAATTCTCCACAACTACACTCCCATCATTGTCTATTGAAATTTTATCCGTCCTTCAAGTCCTTCCTCCATGAAACAATCTTAATTCTCTTGCCAACAGATTTTATCTTTCTTGTCTTCAAAATCCACTGCATGCTGTTTTGTGCTCTTCTCCTCTCTCTCTCTTTGGGCATATATGTATTTATTTTATGGCCATGAATGTTCTTGTTGTGATTGTTTAATAAGCTGAGCGAAGGTTGAGAATATCTTTATTATTTTTATATTTTAGAGAAACTTTTGCTATAGGGCATGTGTGCTCACTAGAGAGACAGAGAGATGGAAAGTGAGAAATCAATCCCCAGGGGGATGGCCACACCGAAATCCCTTCTCCTCCATCCCCTCTTGGGATTTTGGCCATGCATGCACATACATCCAGTGTGAGTTTCAAGCCATGAGGTCTGGGACCAAAACTTCAGTTGGCCATGGGGGAGTCTAGCACCTTAACCACTACACCACCTGTTGGCCCCTACAGTTGAAAATATCTTACATAGCTTTAGATGTTCTGTTGTACCTAACACAGTGTCATGCGCACACACACACACACACACACACACACAAATAATTAAAAAATGCTCAACAAATATTTATTCAATAGAATTAATAAAACCAACAAAGACCTTGATTATGATATAAAACCAATTCACATATGAAACTAGAATTTGGGGAGGTGTTTTTGTTTAAATAATTGGGTAGTTTTAAGAGATGCTTTTCTATTTCTAGACATACAGAATCAGACAAAGACACAACCATGAGAAGCTCATGATCATTAATACAGTTCAGCCAATATAGACTAGAGCTCTGTGCACACATTTCTAGAGTGCATTAGGTACTGCAAAGTGAATGAATAGGTAATGTTACATCTAACCCTAATTTAATGAACAAAATAATTGGTTCAACATGGCTAATAAAAATCTAAGACTAGGGAACATCATACTCATTCCAGAAATACAACTAATAATTTAACATATTGTATAATTCATGTTTTGGGTAAATAAGAAAAAGGTATCGATAAGAGGAACAAAGAAAAGAAGACAGAAGAAAGAGAAAGAAAAACAGGGAAGAAGATTAGAGGAATGAGGTGACGAATATGGACCAAGGGTCCCTATAGTGACTTCTGTAGGCCTGATGTTCTTTTCCTAACTCATTCAAATCCTGGCCTCAGTGGGTAGGCAACTCCATAAGCTAACATGCACAAATTTCAGACACTTTCTCATGTGCCTGGTATCAGCACAGGCCTTTATTTTAAGAAACACCTAAAAATGTCTTTGCCATTAAAAATCTGTTAAGTCGATCTCTTCTTCCTTTTTCATCTTCCTCTTCTTTCTAATGATAGCCCTGACTTCATTTAAAACTCAAAACACATTAGGAATCTAAGTTCAATATATGTCAATTTACCCCAAATTATTTTTTTAGCCTAGTTGGACTTTGAAGTGCAGTAATATAAGGACCCCTTAGAGGATAATGTAAATTTCCAGAATGAAAACTCCTTTGTGTCAGAGGTCTCCAACTTTGTCAGCACATTAAAATCATCTGGCCAGCTTTTAAAACCTGAGTTGTCTGGGCCCATGCTATAACTGTACTTCAGACCATCCCAGGGTTTATAGCTGGGGTATTCTGAAGTGTGGTCATGGTATTCATTATTTTGTAGGTACCTGCAGTGATGTCCTGTGATACGTAGCCAGTGCTGAGAATTGTGTCTTTGGGGTGATGGCAGCAGAGTGTGCAAATCATAATTCCAGTACTTACTAGTAAGGGCTATTTATATGCATACATGTACATTTACATAAGAGGTCCTCAGAAATGGACATGGACCTTACATATTATGAAAAAAAAAATGCATGAACTTTAATTTTTTTCGCCACTATAAATTCATACTTAAATTCCATCTTCCACAAGCATTTTGAACTATATATTGAACGAGTTGCAAGATTGTATATAAGATTGATAACTAACATATCTATTATATTTATAGCAAATTACAAAACTATATGAAATATATTATACATTGTATCTAATACATATCAGAATTTTGAGTCTGTTTAAAAATGTTATAAAAAAACTAGCTCCAAAAAATGAGACAGGCACTGGTCACATGGACCAATTGTCATGGCACTGATGTTGAAGGCTTCTGTTGAGTTTATGTCTGCTTTTCCATCACCTGAGCACCGTACTCCTTTCATTATCCCAATTGTCTGCTAACTTAAGTACTATGTCCTCATTTGAAGTGTCCCTCCACACTGACTCTCTACCTCCTGGCATCCTGGCTCCAGCCAAACTTAAAGTCACAATGCACTTTCTTTTCTGGTCTATTTTCTAGTCATTCTTTTCAACTGGACTAATCTATAATTCTCCACAACTACACTCCCATCATTGTCTATTGAAATTTTATCCGTCCTTCAAGTCCTTCCTCCATGAAACAATCTTAATTCTCTTGCCAACAGATTTTATCTTTCTTGTCTTCAAAATCCACTGCATGCTGTTTTGTGCTCTTCTCCTCTCTCTCTCTTTGGGCATATATGTATTTATTTTATGGCCATGAATGTTCTTGTTGTGATTGTTTAATAAGCTGAGCGAAGGTTGAGAATATCTTTATTATTTTTATATTTTAGAGAAACTTTTGCTATAGGGCATGTGTGCTCACTAGAGAGACAGAGAGATGGAAAGTGAGAAATCAATCCCCAGGGGGATGGCCACACCGAAATCCCTTCTCCTCCATCCCCTCTTGGGATTTTGGCCATGCATGCACATACATCCAGTGTGAGTTTCAAGCCATGAGGTCTGGGACCAAAACTTCAGTTGGCCATGGGGGAGTCTAGCACCTTAACCACTACACCACCTGTTGGCCCCTACAGTTGAAAATATCTTACATAGCTTTAGATGTTCTGTTGTACCTAACACAGTGTCATGCGCACACACACACACACACACACACACACAAATAATTAAAAAATGCTCAACAAATATTTATTCAATAGAATTAATAAAACCAACAAAGACCTTGATTATGATATAAAACCAATTCACATATGAAACTAGAATTTGGGGAGGTGTTTTTGTTTAAATAATTGGGTAGTTTTAAGAGATGCTTTTCTATTTCTAGACATACAGAATCAGACAAAGACACAACCATGAGAAGCTCATGATCATTAATACAGTTCAGCCAATATAGACTAGAGCTCTGTGCACACATTTCTAGAGTGCATTAGGTACTGCAAAGTGAATGAATAGGTAATGTTACATCTAACCCTAATTTAATGATGGTAGGACCTCCCTCTCTTGTGAAATGGGACAGTCACTTCACTTGTTCATCTTAAATCTTTTTCCCTTATGTCACTTTGACAGTCATATATTAAATTATAACCCTAGGATTTATTCGCTTTCGCTTCAGGAGACAGACTAAGCATTTATGTCAATGAATATAGAGTAATTGCCCTTCTACCCACATATCAAAAAGGGAATTATAATTTTTAAGAAATTACCAAGCTTGAGCTTATTGTTTATAGTGTTCCTCTGGATAACAGACCCACCCTTATCTCTTCCTGCATCCTCCAAATACCCCTACTTATACAGTGAATAAAATGAAGTTGTTGTCCTTAAGTGATATCTTTCTTCTGCACACAGTAACCATACGTATACATATAAAAGCAGGATCTGGCCAGTTAATTTAATCCACTCTTCAAAGTACTTTAAAGAAAAGAAAGAATAAAGAGAAATAAAATCTATTTTAGAAACAAAAACGTATCTGTGCAACTTTCTCTTCACATAGAAGACAAAGGACCTTTCCAATAAGAGAACAGAATGACAGTTCCACTTATCTTCGTTGCTCAGATATTAGATCACTGACATATTTTCTGTTGAAGATGAAACCTTACCTTAGTGGCTACATTTCATAATCAATCATCTGCACTTCAGTCTTGCTCCCTCTCCTAAGCAGGGAGTTTTATCCAATTTGTATGTTTCAATTAGGTTGCCAGAAAAAATGAGTAGCTCAAGGGCATTAGTTTATTACTGGTATCTAGCCATATTTGGCTTTTGCTAAATGATGTCCTGAAAGCCTCCATTCTACACATAATCACTTTAGGATACCCACAGAGTGTGGCCCCAAATGATTCAATTACAGCTAAAAGTTGTGTTCTTCTCAGAGCACAAGACTTAAAAAACCTATCTGCATTCTTGCATTCACATACTTTTCATTTAATTTCTTTCATAAACATTCCTACAAGGATGCAAATGAAGATGAGGATTATATGCTGTCTCTCTTCTCACTGTTGTCTCTTTTCTAATCTACTTTTATGAAGTGCAGTATTGTGTCTTAAAACAAATTATCTTCAATTTACCAACAAGTGAGATTATAAATCAGTTGATTCAGATGGGAAACATTTCCAAATAGAACCCATAGTAAAGGATGCTGAGTTTCTTGCTGATCCACACTTACTTAACTCATAGAGAAACTCGACTGCAATATTAGTAGCTTTCTTTTATTTCTAGGGAGAAGGAGCTATTTCCAGTGACTTGAGAAGATTGCGAGTGCCTCTGATATGCTGCAGTTCTCTCCTCTCTGCCATGATAAGGAGATTCTTTCTCCCTCTTCAGAGATAGCTTAATGTGGTATATTTGAGTGTAGGAATATGTCAGTTATCTACTGTTGTATAACAAACCACTTAAAACTTCATGACTGAAAACAGCAATTGTATTGACTCATAGTTCTGTATGTTGGCAATATGGATAGGGCTCAGCTGATAGGTTTTACTCATGTCTCCTGTCTCACGCAGCAAGAGTTCACTGCAACTTGGTAGACTCACTGTTTTCTCCCTCAGTGGTTGGTTCCAGCTGTGCAATGTGGTTGCTCATCCTCAAGGAGATCTAACCTGGACTTTTAGTACCAGAGTTCTGAAAGGGTGAGCATTGAAGCTGAAAGACCTCTTGGGTCCTGAGCTCATGTGATTCACACTATTTCTGCCTCATTTGTTGGTCAAAACAAGTCACACAACTAAGCACAAATTCAAGAGCTCTTCTTCCTAAGAGTAGCAGGATCAGATTCCTAAGAGACATGCAGGAATGACAGGAATTATCACAGCCATCTGTTGAAAGAGTCTACTATAAGGGTGTTGGTGTAACAGGTAGGAGTGCTGAAGGGCATGAGAAGGTAACTGGTAACTTTGAAGTTCAGAGGACCTGAATTCCAATCTCACTCTACTCCTTCCTAATAATGTGGTCTTGCAGAAATTACTAATCTATCCAAGCTTCAGTTCCCTCCTTTTCATGAACAATTACTCCCTGTTATGACTGTTGTGATAATTATCTCTAATTATATAAATCCATTTAGTAAAATGCCAGTTTCATAATAGCTGAGAGTAAGTGATTAAATCAGTACTTCCTGTATTTCCCCCTTACTTCACAAAAGCAGCAAAAAAAGCATGGGATTAAGCCATCTCTACCTGGATGTTCCTCAGGCATTTTAGAATCAGCTCATCAACACAGAACTCACTAACTCTCCTACCTCACCTCCTCCATCCTGATCTGTAGCTTTTATGATATCTATCCCTTTTCCCAGATTAAAGATTATTATCCAAATAATTACCTGGTTGGGGGCCCAGGAACCATGTATTTTCTTTCTTTCTCCACACACCTACCTATTAGGGGTTGCTTTATGTAACATGTGCCAAGCTTCATGCCAGACCTGAATTTAACAGGTAAATGAGACTGACGTGGTTATCCTCAAAAACTCATACTCCACTAATAGCTGAGAATTTTGACATTCTATGAAGAAAACAAGATATTGTGAGCAAAAGTAAGAGCATCTAGGGACCTATTTCTGCCCACCCTTCATCTCCACAGCATTCAGTTTAAGTCTAAGCCACCATTATCCCTATCCTAGCCACTGAAGGCCTAGCAACAAGGGTTCTCTCTCCTTTTTGGTTAACTCTCCACACTACTGCTAAGGATATCTTTTTGCTAGAGGGAAAAAAAAAAATCATCTTTAATTTCCTACTTGAAAATCCCTAAGGCTACAGAACTGAAATTTGGCTTCTTCAAAGTGGCATAATATGCCCTCATCTCTTGGTCTCAGATGTAGCCATTTCCCTACTCTTGTACTCCACATCCCTACAAGCTACATCCCTTACACGTGTTTGGGTTGGTTGTACTCTTACAGGATCTGTGCCATCACTTCAGGGAAAGTCCTTACTGTGAAATGCACCTTTCTGATTCCTACCTTTACCCCGACACACAAAGTTTATATTTACTTTTGTACTTCAGAGCTTTAGAAGATAGTACATGTTCAATAAATGTTTGGTTGTTTTTTGTTGTTGTTGTTGTGCTCTAGGGCACGTGCACTCTCCAGAAAGAGAGACAGACAGAGAGACAGAAAGTGAGAAATCACCACCACCATCCCGAAGGGGGATGGTCACGCCGCAATCCCTTCTCCTCCATTCTCCTCTCGGGATCTTGGGCATGCACGCACATATACCCGGTGTGAGTTTAAACCACCAGGTCTGGGACTTGAACCACGGTTGACTACATGGGAGTCCAGTGACATAGCCATTACACTAACTACTGGTCCAATAAATGTTTGTTGAATGAATGTTTGTGAGGACAGTCAGAGATAGGAGATAGTGAGATTCAAGTGAAAGATAGCTGATTATGGTTAATGTCCACCAAAGGGGATCATAAGGAAGCAAAAGAGGTACATTATGTTGTAAAGGTGAGGGGGCTAGTGATGGAATGAGAGGGGCCATCCTTGGCAAAATAGCAATAGTGAGAGAACAAGAATTCCTATAACTAGATGAATCATAAAGGAGCAGTACAGCAGAGAAGTGTTCTGAGGCTGATATATCCTTCCAGAAACCAGCTGTTTGGAAGATTGGGATTACTTTTACTATAGTGGTTAGGAACATATAATTTCTAACTTACAGGGATTAAAAGGTTTTACAAACTAGAGGAATATAAAAATAGACACAGACATACTAGCTAAGCCACCAAATACATCAGACTTAATATATAATAAAAACAGGGTGTCTTAAAAATAGTTTTACCATAAAACTATTATTCTCTTCTATTTAATATTATTTTAAGATTTTTATATATGTTTAGACTGAAATTACCAAAGAAATAGATCAGAGGCAGAACTAAAACTGTTTTTATCATAAGTCAAAGTTTTTTTACAGTTTAAAATGAATACAAAGTTTAGTTTTCAGTTTTATTCTATTATTCTTCAATATCTGATCATCCAAGTTATTTCTTAGATGAATTTTAAACATTCATTGGATTCTATTTACTTATTTCATTGCTTTTTATTTGAGTTTTATAAGTGATGAGAGAATTTAGATCTATTCATCATGAATAGAATTCTTTGTTGACATTTAATTCATTGTAGAAATCAACAGTCCTGGGAGCCAGCAGGTGGCATGGTTGTTAACGAGCTGGGCATTCCCACATGGCCAACTGTGGTTCAAGTCCTGGACCTGGTGACTTGCTTACTCACTTTCTCTCTCTCTCTCTTTGTCTCTCTCTCTCTCTTTCTCTCTCTATCACTGGTCAAGTTAAAGTAAATGAATGAATAAATAAAATGGTCCTAATAGTTTACAAAACAATTTCACATCCATGAATGCATGGGATCCTCACAACTTCATAAATATAATAGGACACAATTTTATCACAATTTCATCATTTGTAATATATTAGTAATATCACCCTACTTAAGGAATCTAAATTGGAAAGTAAGAAGAAAAAGTATCTGTTTGCAAAACTCTAAAGACTCTACCCCTCCCCCCCAAAAAAACAGTTTAAACTAATAAGCAAATCCAGCAAAGTTTCACAATATAAAATCAACATGCAAACATTAGTTGCATTTCGGGAACCAGCAGTTAGCGTAATGGCTATGTCGCTGGATTCCCACGTAGTCGACCGCGGTTCGCATCCCAATCCCGGTGGCTTAAAACTCACGCCGGGCGCATGTGCATACGTGCCCAAGATCCCGAGAGGAGAATGGAGGAGAAGGGATTGCGGCGTGACCATCCCCCCGGGGGGTGATTTCTCACTTTCTGTATCTATGTCTCTCTCTGTCTGTCTGGCGAGCGCACGCGCCCTATAGTGAAAATCTCTCCAAAAAAAAAAAAAAAATTAGTTGCATTTCTACATACTAAGAATGAACAACCCACAAGGGAAATAAAGAATCCCATTCATAATAGCATCAAAAGAGAATAACAAGTGTTGACAAGGATGCAAAGAAAATACAACACTGATGTACTGTTGGTAGGAATATAACATAGTATAGCCACTAAAGGTGCCACAAAACATTGAAGTTTCCTCAAAACATTACAGATAGAATACCATATGATCCAGCAATTCTACTTTCTGATACATAGCCAAAAGAATTAAAACTAGGATCTGAAAGAGATATTTGCTCCCCAAGTTCATTGTACCATTATTCACAATAGCCAAGAGGTTAATCAGCATAAATGCCCATTGATGAATGAATGGCTAGAAAATATGTTGTGACATATGCATAAAATGGATTATTATTTAGCCTTAAATAATGAAATAAATTCTGTTACATGCAACAACATAGAGGAACTTTGAGGAAATTTTGCTACATGAAATAAGCAAGTCACAAATAGAAAACAACGTGAATCTACTTAAATGTGGTATCTAAACAAGTTAAACTCATAGAAGTACAGTGGTAGTTGCCATGGGCTGGGGAGAGGGAGCAATGGGAAGTTTCTGTTTAGTTGGTATGCAGTTTTAGTTTAGCAAAAGGAACAAGTTCTGGAGATCCACTGTGGCACAGTGTTCATGTAGATACTGCTAATGTACTATATATCAATACTTTCAAATGATTAATAAAGTTAATTTTTTGTTTTTTGTTTTTACCACAATTAAAAAAGAATCACCCAGGCCAGCCCATGGTGTGGTGATTAAGGCTACTGGATCCCAGACGGCCAACCTCACAGTTCAAATTGTGGATGTGGCGGCTTGAGAAATACACTGAGCATGTGTGCATATGTGCTCAAAATCTTGAATGGAGGGAGAATTGGAGGAAAAGGAATTTACATGTGACCTTTCTCCATGGGGCAGGGGTTGGGGGCATGCTCTCTCAATTTCTCTCTCTCTCTGTCTCTCTCTGGCAAGTGCATGTACCCTCTGGCAAAGCTTAAAAAAAAAAAATAGAATCATGCAATAAGGAGGTAATGTATGTAAAGTGCTTAGAACAACATTTATCTCATAAAATGCACTTATATTGCCACTAATTACTCGCTCAAGCCTATGGATAATAAGTGACTTTCTCAAGGTCTTACAGCTACTCAGAAGCAGTGCTGGGCCTTCAAATCAGGTTTCCTTCTACTTTTTACTTCCTAAAACTGAACCTTTTCCCATAAGTGTAAAATTTGGCATGGGGATCTAAACCAAAATTTCAAAATCATTAGTCTGTGCCTTACTAAACACGCACTCACACACACACACGTGTATATGTATTAACACACACACATGCACATGCACAAAAATGTATTATTGATCTTAAAGGTTCTTCCAGTGTATAATTTGTTATCACTCCCTTTACCTTTTAGAGGTTGGATGTTTATTTTTTCTAAATCTTTTCCTCACTTGATTCCATCTTTAACTCTTATGCAGTCTATCTTAGTCCATTATAGTGGATTCATTAGAGTAGATCTTTAGTCTTTAACTGAATCTTTAATCCTACCATCTGGCTTTGTCTTTGAAACTACCCAGGTAGTTGGGCCAATGAAGAAAAATGCCAGGGGAGCTGGGATTGTGTCTACTGTGTTCACCTTTAAATTATCAGGGCTTTATGTGGTCTATATTTATGTGTGACTGAATAAAAGTACATTGCTATGTAAAAGGGAATTATCTTAGACTAACCAAGCTGGAAATAAACCAAGGTCACCCATAACTACTCCGTGGAAGAACCAGTTTCAAACACATTTCCACTTTCTAGTACTCTGTTCACAGATAATATTGATCAGTTATTCTGCATGGTTTACATAAGATGTGTTCTTAAAGGACATAATTTGGTCTATCTCTTTTTGTGAACATGCTAATGAAGCATTTCTCTAGACAATAATGAAGCAGTTCTTTGAATCTAGCATTTTTTTATTTTGATTACCCAGTAGGATGTGTCATTTCATTCTCAGCCACAAAGGCACCTTTTCAACCCAATCAATACAGTTTATTTTAGAGGCAAGAGTCATTTCAAAGGAGATGCAGTGTTTTTAGAGTATTGATAGAGATTGTGGCAGGCTTTTTATTAGGAATTTTGGGGAAATGTGGTCAATTGAGTGTGTAGGGGTGGTAAAGGAAGATTGGAAGTTTTTGATTAAGGGATCACACTGATGAATAGTGTGATATGGGAAAAAAAAGTTTTAACATCAAGGGAAAAGCAATATTCTGGAGGCATGTTATAGGGAAAAGCAATTTGCTACAGGTAGGAAGACCAGGAAAAGATATTATTGGAATATTTTATAGTTTGGATAATGACTTGTCCCTAAAGCTTCATATTTTGGAATTTGGACTTCAATGTAATGGTGTAAATAGGTTTTTCTTCTTTTTTTTTTTTTTTTTGGAGAGGTTTTCGCTATAGGGCGCGTGCACTCGCCAGACAGACAGAGAGAGACATAGAGACAGAAAGCGAGAAATCACCCCCCGAGGGGATGGTCACACCGCAATCCCTTCTCCTCCTTTCTCCTCTCGGGATTTTGGGCACGCACGCACACGCGCCTGGCGTGAGTTCTAAGTCACCGGGTCCGGGACGCGAACTGCGCTCGACTACATGGGAATCCAGTGACATAGCCATTACACTAACTGCCGGTTCCCTGTGGTGTAAGTAGGTTTTGAGCACTAATGGGTGGTGGCTGGATTGTGGTGATTGGATCAGTGAGGTGCCAGCCTCATAAATGGATTAATATTGTCATGTGAAATACTGAGTGTTAGCTTTTTTGATAAGGGGTTAGTTCTTGAAAGAGCCGGTTGTTAAAAAAAGGAAGATGGTATGTACCCAAAGGATAGGGGAACATTCGGTTGGAAAGACACTTGCACATCCATGTTGATTGCAGCATTATTCACAAATGCTAAGACATGGATTCAACCTAAGTATCAAAAACCAATGACTGAGTTCAAAACCTGTGGCACATGTATACTATGCAGTATTACTTAGCATAGGAACAATTAGACCCTATAGTTTGATTCAAAGTGTATGGATATATAAGACAATGTTAAGTGACGTGAGCCAGACTTTGAAAGATACACACTATATATCCCCACTCAAAATGTACTGAATATTTGCATTCTATGGCAAAAATAGAAAGATCCAAAGATATGATAGTAGAGAGGATAATTGTAGATGCCAGAAGATGTAAGGGAGGGAATAGGTAGTAGAAAGTGGGAGGTAGAGGGTAAATATGAGGTAGAAAAGGAAGAAACATTTAACAGACAAAAGAATGTAAAGTTCTCTGTTGAAAAAAATTCTGTAATTTTTTTCTTTATAAAAATTAAAATAATAAAAAAAAATCCCTAGGACAGCAGATGGTGTCATTGTTACATTGTTGTACTCCCACATGGCCGACCGTGGTTCAAGTCCTGGACCCAGTGGCTTGAAACTCATGCTAGGTGCGTGTGTGTGCATACCCAAAATCCCAAGAGGAAAGTGGAGGAGAAGGGATTGTGGTGTTTCTATCCCCCTGGGATGGAGTGGAGGAGAAGGGATTGTGGTGTTTCCATCCCCGTGGGAATGATCTCTCACTTTCTATCTCTCTGTTTCTCTGGTGAGTGCATGCACCATGTGAGAAATCCCAAGATCTGTAGTTCACACATACACACACACACACACACACACACACACACACACACCAAAAAGCAAGGAAGACGATCAACCCCACGTTGCCCTCTCTGCAAGTTCTCACCATGCTCTCTGCTTCATTCAGCCATGTTATAGCCAGTTCGATGCCAGCCTCATGCCTTTAGCCTTCCTAGCCATGTGAGTCATGAGTTAAATAAAACTCAAGGCTGCTCTAAATCTGGTCAATAATGGAGACAGAAAGGAGAAATAAATAAATTAACACTGCCTCCACCCAGCATGTACTCAACCTATAGCTATTTTAAGAATTTATTAACTGGGCCACTAGGTGGCATTGTGGTTAAGGCACTGGATTCCACATGGTTGACTCAGAGGTTCAAGTCCTGTATCTGGGGTCTTGAAAAACACACCAGGTATGTGTGTGTGCTTGCCCAAAATCCTGAGAGGAGAATGGAGGAGAAGGGATTGTGGTGGGTGCGGCCATCCCCCTAGGGCATGATTTCTCACTTTCCCTCCCTTTCTCTCTGGTGAGTATATGGACCCTATGGCAAAAAAATAAGAAAGGAATTTATCAATTGATTCAAAGTGAGGGCTGAGGAAAAACAAGGATTACAAGATGACTTATTATTAATATTATTATTTTAACTATTAGCTTAAAGTGGAGACTTCCTTAAGAATATTGAGCATGTCAAGAAGACAAATCTGACTTTTTAGTTTAAGTTTTGTTTTTGTTTTTGTTTTTGTTTTTTTTGCTATAGGACACATATGGTCTCCAGAAAGAGACAGAGAGAGAGAGAGAGAAAGTGGGAAATCACCCCCCAGGGGCAATCACCATGCTACAATCCCTTCTCTATCCTCCTCTCTTGATTTTGAGCACACACACACACACACACACACACACACACACACACCTGGTACATCATCCAAGCCACCAGGTCCTGGGCTTGAACTGTAAGAGCCAACCTCTTTAAACTCTAAAACACCTGACTGGCCCAACAAATCTGATTTTTGGGAAGGATAATGAGTTTGGTTTTGGTTTGATAGTCAGATAGTAGTTGGAAATCTGAGACAAGGACTTGGAAAGAGGACAAGGGTAGAGAGGTTCAGATTGTGGAAAGGGATGAGAATGCTACCAGGAAATAAAGAAATTTGAATTCCTTGGCACAGATGAGATGGTAAAGGGCTCATGAATGAAGCAAAGAAAAGAGGTTAAAATGTAGATCTTTGGGGAAATTACATGTGTATTATATCAGAAGACAGAGAAAGAAAAAAATTGAACAGAGAAAGCCAGAAGTGATTTAATATGGATATATCCAAGGAATGAAAGAATTTTAAGTAAGAATCAATGGTCAGAAAGTACTAAGCCTTGAAGAGCATTATTGAATCGTTTAGAAGTTAATACATTTTTACTGATCTTAGAAGATAACCACATCTTGAATTTCTAAAGATTAACACATTCGAGAACATAACAACATTGAAGAAAGCTATTGGATAGCTATGCAAGCAACAGAGCAATTGAGGGTATTGTCCCGTGGGATTGGGGACCTTTTAATCCTTGATAGGGTTTCACTTATTGTCACCTCAAAGTCAAGTATTAAAATTATTGCAGTATCAGAAAATTCAAGTTAATGAAGATTTCTCTTCCCCTGCATCTGAATAGCTGTGTGTTTCTTATGTTCAGTGTTTGACTGCCATATTGCTAAGGAACTAATGGGGCTCCCAGAGAAGATTGTATCTGAAAGCTTCTGATTTAGTACTCAAAAGTTTGGAAATCCTGCATATGTACAAAGGCTTAAGGAGATTAAGTAGGATAAAGTACTGAGGTCTGCTGCTCAGCTCAAGAGAATTTTCTGAAAATTGCAAACAACCATGCATTTTCACCACTCAGTGGCCTCTTTGCCCTCATCTCTCTCTATTTCTCTGCAGAAATACTAACAATATGTGTGAGCCATCCTGCTTGTTATCAAGTCAGAAGAGAATGTAAATTCAATTCCTTCAGAGATATTGAATTATGCCTCACTGGCCAGCCATAAATATTGCCTTCTGAAAGAAATAGCATGATTCATTCTCAGCAATCTGAAATATTCCATAATAGAATGATTCAGTTTTCAGAAATTGAAAGGCATTGCAGGTTCTCTAGAACTCCAAACATAAAGATAAAGCATAGAGTCTTCACTAGTTATGATAAAAATGTAACTTCTCATTATTTTAAACTTATAGAACAAGCTTTACGACAAAAAGATTTATGTACATATTATGTATATAATACATGATATGTATGTATGTATGTATATTAGTTTTGGTTTTGGCCCTAGTAAAGTCATTTTTGTTTTTGTTTTCCTATTCAGACTATGATATTGACCTGATGTTATTATTAGCTGAACATTTGCATATATAAAAACAACTGCTGCATTTAGAACATGTGCTACTGCTGTGTCTCTCAAAGTTGAATGTGTGCTAGGATTACCTGGAGGCCTGGCTAAGACATAGATTGGTATGCCTCACTCCCAGAGCCTCTGATTCAGCAAATCTGGACTGGGACCCAAGAATTTGCATCTGTAGCAGGTTCTCATGTCAAAGATGTCCAGATTTCTTTAGCATGGTACCCTAAATGACTCAGTAAGTTTTTACAGTCCCACTAGGTAGAGCTGCCAGAAATAGTAACTGTATTTCTAGGCCAAAAGAAATACCTTACAATTGCATTGATTAAGTAGTTAAATTCATATAATTTAAAAAACATTTGTTTCATAACAGCTTCATAGTTATTTTTCTATTAATAAATACCTTTAAATGGAAAGAAAAATAGTATTTTATTTCACTACTAATAACTATAATTACTTAGTAATGGGATGTGGGTACTGGCTGGACATAGCAATTTCTCAAACTTTGGAATCAGAATGACCCTCACAAGTCTTATTTTCTGTTTCATGTTGACTTTCACATGGCCCTTGCTTTTTATCACAGCAACTGCTTGCTTCTTATCACAAGATATGGCCTCATGGAAAGGAATGTTATTGAGAGGACCTCATGTTGAAAGTGTGAACTACCTTGAACTAGGAGTTGCCCAGTGTCTGGGAGATGTCCAACATCACTGTGGTCTTTCAAAATGTTAGACTCTTTCCATACTGCAGAGGCCATGGTGCACTTATGGGAACTGGAGACACCAAGGTTGCTGATGCTGCTGGGCTGAGCACTTCACTTTCAGAACCACTGTACTAATGCCTCGAACCATGAAGAAAGAATTTTTACATTTTCTATGACAACACTTAAGGTCTTTAGGCCAGCCCTATAGTACAGTGGTAAGGTACTGTGCATTGGGAGCTGGATCCCATGTGGTTAACCATGGCTCAAATCCTGGCCCTGGAGGCTTGAAAAACATGCTAGGCATATGTACATTTGTGCCTAAAATTTTGACAGGATGGAAAAATGGAGGAGAAGGGATTGAAGAGTGACTGTGCACCATTGGAGGATCCTTTCTGTCTTTCTCCTCGCTCTCTTTCTCCCTTTGGAGTATACTTGCCCTCTGGCACTTAACATGAAAGAGCCTTGAAATATTGGAAAGCAAGAAACATAAATGGATATGTATAAATTTATCATTAATTACTTTTTATTTCTGTAGCAGAATTAAATAGGGAAGGAATTGGAGAAGGAATGAAGACACAACCAAGAGTTACACCTTTTGTAGGCAGAAACACTTATGACTGTGTGCAGTGGTTATGGTGCATTTACAGAGAGGCTTTCTCTTCTTAGTGCATTTTAGTCATTGCTAATTAAAACTGGCAATCTTATTGAGCAAGGTAACTATTATTGCTCTTGCTTTACACACGGGAAACTGATATTGCAGATTAGGTGACTTGCCTTAGGCCAAAAAAAAACTCAATTTGTTGGTAATAAGATGCTAAAATCATAGTATTTTAGCTTTAAGTTATAAGAAACTGACCTATCATTTTATATCATTCAAAAATTCCCTCAAGCTTCAGAGTTATTTTTCACAAAACTCATATAAAGTGGGTAAATACAAGTAGCTTCATTTCACTAATGAGAAATCCATGGCCAATTGTGGTCATGTGCAAGGAAGAAAAGTTACTGCCCCATTTGAGAAAGCCCAGTGAATAAAAAAGAAACAAGAGAATGGTGAGTCTGCAGACAAATGCTGCATAGAAGGGAAGACTTGAAAATCGTGGTCCTGAGTTCCTGTGTCTGTGTGTGTTTTCATAGAAAAACACAACTCAAATCTCTTTGAGAACAAAGACAGAAAAATCATTTATGACAAGAAAAGTGGGTACCAGATAACAGTATTCCATCTCAAGTTCCAGCATCTGCTTGATTGAATTACCACTTCAGTGGGGTCCAGAACCGAGAGTTTAGAGGGTCTATTGAGACATAGCAGCCTAGTAAGCTTTCCTATATACAGGTGTACTTATAAGCCACATGTGTGTACAAATATGATCCTACATATCAGCTTGTCCTTAGTGCCTTATGAATTAGCGTCTTATGCACTGAGCAGTGCTTGATAGCATTAAGATTTCAGGGCTATGGTTGCAAGATTCTAAAAGAAAAATGAGGATGTGAGAAATTATGAATTGAGTGGTTGATTTTTCATATGTCCTGGAGTGAAGGAACAGAGTGGAGTTGACACTGAATCATGAAGTTGTTAAAATCTTCAAAATTTCATGTAAAGCTCAGTCATCTCAATAAATTAGAGAAATGCCCTATCGCCTGGAGTCAGAAAGAGTGCTCTTCAGTTTGAGACCCTTGCTGGCCACGTGACAAAAACATTCTTTAAACTTTCAGATACCTACCTCCAGAGTCTATACACAGCTCAAATGTGAAGTCTTATGTTTTAACTTTTTCAGCTCCCTTCAACTCAAGATGGTACTCGGAGTCCTAAATATAAACTCTCCAAAACCAATGTCTCCTTCAGTTCCTCACTCAGGAGGCAGGACTATCAAATGCACATGCCTCCAGGTATGGGATGCCAGCTTGAATAAGTCCCCAAGTGTGCATTATAGGAGCCCTAAGACTGTAAAGCTCTAGAGCACATGTTCAGTCTGAAGAGAGCCTCGAGGCTGAGCTTTGTGTCTCTGTGCCTTACACAATACAGCGAGAGGCTGGCCCTGCAGTCCTGAATACCTACCTGGACCCTTCCCAAGGCCTAGTGCTTGGATGGCTGCTGAATCAGCTGCTCCAGGGGTTGGCCAGTCCCACCTCCATCTCTGTTCCTGCTCCCAGCTCACTGCTATTAAGATGGTCCCTTGCCGTATCTTACTCTTGAAATAAATATTAACTGTCCTTTATAAGTAGGGTGGCCAACTCAGGGGTTTCTTGGGAAGCAGGACTTTCAGTTTTAAATTTGTTGTGAGGCCCAACTACTGCTAAGACAATGTGCTCCACAGGCTGTACCACATGGGATGCCTGGGTTTGATTATTACCCAGTCCAACCTAGAGGCCAGACATGGTGGTGCACCTCTGTGGTCCTAGTGACTTATGGAGGTTGAGGCAAGAGAATAGAACAATTGTGAGCTTTAGACTGACCTGGGCAACACGGCAAAATCATATCTTAAAAAACAAAGAGAGAGGGGGAGATAGAGAGAGAGAGAAATCCTGGTGTGGTGGTATATAGCTGTAATCCCAGCTAGGAGACTGAGGCTGGGGGATCACAACATGGTGAGATCCTGTCTTAAAAAAGCAAACTAAAGGGACCAGCAGTTAGCGTAATGGCTTGTGCTGGACTCCCACGTATTCGACCATGGTAGTCGACCACGGTACTCATCCCGGACCCGGTGGCTTACAACTCACGCCAGGTGCGTGTGCGTGCATGCCCAAGATCCCGAGAGGAGAATGACGGAGAAGGGATTGTGGCGTGGCTATCCCCCCTAGGGGGTGATTTCTCGCTTTCTGTCTCTCTGTCTCTCTGTCTGGCGAGCACACAAGCCCTATGGCAAAGAACCTGTCCAAAAAAAAAAAAAGGATAGCAGATTATTCTACATGTGGTACAGTCTGAACTCCATTTCCTTCAAAAGTAATGTCCCAACTTCTTCCAGTAGGAAATAAGTATTATTTTCTCTCTTCCTTCTACGCCTACAGCATTCTAATTATGCCTCCATCTCAATCTTCATCAGGTGTTAGAATTCTTTCCCAAGTGTGTCTATTTCCTTTATCAAATTTCTAGCATCTTGTAGTAGTGGCCCTAAATCCTTCACTGCATCCAGCTAGCACTTTGCACATCAGAGGTACTTTAAGAATATTTTGTATGAATTGAAGAAATTAATCATTTGGCTAGGACATGAGTAAAGACTGACCTTAGGAGTTATAATGGACTAAATAAACATTGTTTTTAGAAGAGATAATGTGATTCTCAGATGAATCAACATGAGGATAACAGGAAATAGGCTGAAATTTCAACAAAAGAGGATTCCATGCATCAAAAAGCAGCCTTTGACCGGAAGGGGGGAAAAATGAGTATAGCTTGCAAAAGATTGTGAAATCTCTACTCTTAAAATCATTAAACAATGTCTTACATCCATGTACTTCGGTATAAGACAAAGATTTTCTGAAATAAGGGGCTGGACTAAGTGATGTTTGAGGCAGTATTCAGGCAGGCTGCCTCCAGGAAGTCCCCACAGGCCAGGATGAGAATTTCTCAAATTTCCATCAGAGGGGCTACACCCATTTTTCTTTTTAACCAAGGTAAGATGTGCATGTGTTGACTCTGTCCTTTCAAAGTTGTGATTGTTTAGATTTAGAAGTCAGGAATGTGACAGTAAAGCTAACTAGCCACAGATGATGATATTCCATTATAGCTGAATACTTTTCCCATACAAAACTTATTTGGGGACATTAAGACTCAGTGAATTAGCCTTTGCCTCTGTCTTCACTGAAGAGTGGCTTTAATCTCCTTCCTCACCATGTGGACTGACCATCTGCTCACAATAATTGCAGATTCGCTTCCAGGACTCATAAAGTCTCCCTGTGTTCTCTGTTGCACATCTCTGAAATGCCTCAGGCAACTGCTCATCTCTCCAGTGGAGCGCCTAGAGCAGCCACAACAGCTGTGGGATTCACCGAGTTTGTCTCTGCTCTGTTTCTGGCAGCAGGCAACAACCACCCAGCCACTCTCCAAAAAAGCCTGCAAATTGTAAACCCATTAAGGCTTAACTCCTAGGGGACAACAAAGAGAGCTGCCTTTGAATGTGAGCTCTGTGTGGGATCACAGAGGTTTCTGGCACTGGGGTTGTCCTCAGGGCCAGGGTGATCTGGAGGGAAAGTTACAAGCTTCTGAGGGAATATTTTCACAGGTTTTCCAAACAAAGGGTTCTTTCTTCCAACCCCATACAACTCTTTTCTGATTGCTAATTAACCAAACCTAGTGAAAAACAGATCATTCCTGTAAATAGACTACAAGTAGTGTGTGTATATATGTGTGTGCGTGCATGTGTAGGTGTGGTGCAATTGATGTGAGCTTTAATGTTTTTTGGGTTTTTTTTTTTTTTGCTTTGTTTTTGTTAGTTTGAGGAGGTCATGAAATGAAACCCTGCTTTGAGTTTGACTAGATGTAAGGGGACTATCACAGGGCATATTTTTTCTAGTAATTTTTCATGTAAACATGCAGTCTTACAGCAATTATTGCATGTTGAATATATTATGCATTTTGCTTTAAGTCACCCTCTTTCCGCTTAACTTGAGAGTTACAACAGTCTTCACCTTATGTCTGTATCTGTCTGTATTGTCTTAGTGTTCTGGTGGTATCTCATCTGTCTTCTCTTATTCACTTCCATAGAGTTGCCCTTTAGGAAGTCCCTTCTCAGCCCCATCTGTCTTAAATTACTAGGTTGTTTACTTTCCCACCCAGGAGCTTTCCCTCTTTTAGTTACATGCCTTTTGTATTTAGTACGCTTGAAGATCTGGAAGCCCCTGTCTTCAGAAGCCGATACAGGCTGATGGCAATTTTTCTCAGGCCGCTTCAGCACTGGTGTGATACTTTCAGAGCCTGCCAGAGCCTGGTGTGCTTTTGGAATTGTTGCTGAGTCCTTCAAATTCCTACTTCTTTTAACTTTGCTTTTTCAGTTACACATTAGTGGTTTTGTAAGTTTTACAGTTCAGTATCATGCAGTTTTGAAGGAATTTTGCATTTATTCTAATCACTTTTTATCCATAATTATGGTATTTATTATAAAGTAACCTACCAATTAAATTTTTTTCTTTGCTGATGTTTAATCAGATTTTTTATTTGTTTTAATTCTGACTTTTTGGTCATGAGAAACTATGTGATGGGAGAAAAAAGCTCTTCACAGGCCTCTAGTGGAGATGTAGTGGAACTGCGGAAATCTTGTGTTGAAGTCCGTGGACCTGTGGTGTGACCCATAAGAAGCAGTAATGAAAACATGGTCTTCATTTGGTATTTACTGCAAAGATTAATAGTATGTTTGGAGGGAAAGAAAATAAGAACAACAGTGAAGTCAAACTCTTGGTTGACTCTAACCACAGAGTATTATTACGTTTCCAACTGCCAACTGAAGTGAATATTTGTTCCTTTTTTTTTTTTAAAGAATTGTTTTATTTAACTTTATTTATTTATTTTAATTTGACCAAAGAGTGGGAGAGAGAGAGCAAGAAAGAGAGAAAGTGAGAAAGCAAGCTGCCAGGTCCAGTACTTGAACTGCGGTCAGCTGTGTGGGAGTCCAGTGCCCTTAACCACCTAGCCACCTGCCGGCCTTTTTGACTGGAAAGTTCATATAGTCTCTATTCTATAGTGGCAAAATAATAATTTTTGAAATAATATTTTCAAAATCAGCTACACTTTCAACTAATTTTTTGTCAGTAAGTTTATCAAGATTTTGAAATGTGTATACTTTAGTAGATTCATAGTTTATCTTTTTTCACAGTTTAAATAAGAAACAACCAGTTTAAGTGTTTCTTCTCATAAGTTGGGAATAATGGATTTCATATAGAAATACATGGGGAGGTAACATTGTCCAGAGGCGACCTCAACCTACTCCAAAGGCTAAACTCTACTGGGGTTCTGTCCCAGTCAGCGGTGGTTTTCCATGAGCACTCCATGTACTCTTCATGCTTCTGTGCCTTGCTTTTATGCTCCCTTTGCCTAACATAACTCCTCCCTTCCACCACTTCCCTACCTGGTGAAATTCTTCATATCCTTACAAATCCAACTCAAGTGCTATTTTTTATATGCAACTCGCCCCCTCCCACCACCCACTAGTTAAAAGCGGCTCTGTAATGGTCAGTCTTACTATTATACAGTCAGTGTTAACTTGTAAAGGGCCTGTCTCTTTCTGTTGATGGACCTTTAGCTACTGATCTATCAGTATACTGTTATATTTTGTGATAATCTCATTATCACTTCATCTCCAGTATCCAGCACAGCTCCTGGAACTTAATAAAGATTTTTCAAATAAACTATTTCTTGCAGTGCTTTTCTTAGCTTAAATTGGAAGTTAGGGAAGTAAACTACTTTCTGTCTTTAGGATCTAGATTTGTATCCAGCTTCCTGCCTCCTGCTTGCTCTACCACCCCCAATTAGTTCCCACTTTCAAGTGACTTTAATGCCCTAAATTACCTTTTTCAAGGTATTTGAAATGTAAACCTTATTTTGAATTTGAAATACAATGTTTTTTCCCTGGTATTAAACAAGAACAGGAATTTCAAGCCCGATCCTGATGAGAAAATTGTTTTGGGGATGGGATTTCTAACTCTAAATATGCAGTCACAACTGTCTCTGTTCCCTAAGAATTAGACTTGTTTCATTCTTTCAGGGGTTGGTGGGAGGTGTTCCATATGTCCTTCTGGATTAAATTTACAAAGTATTTTCAAGGTGTTGATATGGAAAGTATTTCTGGAACAAATTAGCTGTTTAAATCTGTGTAGAGTTGAACCATCTGGGATCATATTTTGAGCTATATATGAGGAAAGTGTGATTACTATGACTCCCTCACTGCTAGACAGATTCTGAAGCAGGATAGGAAGCACTGAAGATGGAACTTTAAAGAAGATGACTTTATGGCTAGCAATGTGATGTGACTTCACATCAGAGGGCTTCCCAAACCTTGCAGGATAAGACTGATTCCAAGCAGCTGATCTCCAATGTGTTTTGGAGGATCATTTAGAAGTTATTAAAGCAGGTCATGTTTGCTTAAAACAAACAAGCAAAAAAGCCTACCTAGCTTGTTTAGTTTAATTTGGGGAGGGACAGAGGTTCTTGATCTGATGACCTTTTTTTCTGTATAAAAGTTCAGAAATTATAAAAAATGGATATACTGCTGAGAATCCTAAAAAGGTTAAGAAGTTTTGTTTTTAAAAGATGGTTAAAAGAGCATATGTTGGGGCCAGCAGGTGGCATGGCAGCTATGGTAGCTGGATTTCCACATGGCCAATTGTGTTTTGAGTCCCAGACCCCTGGCTTGAAAATCACACTAGACACGTTTGCGCATGTGTGTGTGTGTGTGTGTGTGTGTGCCCAAAATCACCTGGGGAGGTGATTTCTCACTTTCCCTCTCTCTGTTTCTTTCTTTTATGGTGAGCTCAAGCACCCTATGGCCAAAAGTTAAAAAAAAAAAAAATGAAATTATGTTTTATGGTATGGATCAGACTAATAGGATTTTAGTCTAAACATTTTTATATATTATTTTTATATTTAGTTTATTTACTAAATTTTATTATCTGAAGAATAAAATAAAACTACTGTCAAAATATCCTAACACTTATGGCAGGGGTTTTAAAAATGGCTTATATTTTAATGAGACAAAAATGAAGGGAGTGAGGTGATTAACTGCATCAAAAAACAACTTATTCATGAAAGAATGAAAAAGAACAAATAAAATTTATCTCTAAGAATAAGTTGTCTGGAGATTTTATTAGTTTGCTCAGGCTGTTTAATAAAATACCGTAGACTGGGAGGCTTAAAGAAGAGAAATTTATTTTCTTATTGCTTTGGAAAAGTCCAATATTAGAGTGCCAGCATAATTGAGTTAGAGACTCCTTCCTGGATTGCAGATGGCCACCTTCTCACTTCTTGCTGTGCCCTCACAGGAGAGCAAACCCTCTGGTGTCTCTTCTTATTAAAAAAAAGCATTAACACCATCATGAATACCCCTCCCATGACCTCATCTAGACCTAATTACCTCCTAAAGGCCCAGTCTCTAAATCCAGTCACATTGGAGGTCAGAGCTTCAACATATGATTTTGGACATCAAGACATAAATCAGTCCATATGAAGCCTTAAACAAGCCATTTGGTACCAGAGTTACTTCAGTTAGGTAGTTTTTTAAACTTGCAGTCAAACTTTACCATTAGAATTAAATTACATAGTAATATAAAAGGTTTATTTAGTAAAGAAAAGATTTAGAGATGAACACAGGGCCATATTTTATAAAACAATAAAAATATCAATAAAAGGTCATTGTACTCAAGGATATGGTATTTAATACCTCTAAGTTTATGATATAGTGATGTTTTGCTTCTTCAAAATTCAGCTATGTGACCGCATTAGCTATATGGAAAAGACCTAAGAACAAGTGACACCAGTGTGTGCACCAAAGTTCGTATGTCTTATTCATAGGATAATATTTGATATCCTTACAACTTGGCTCATTTACTCTTGCTTTACAAATAGGTTTAGCCAGTTTTGTTTATAGACCTTTAAAAAATTAAAAACTAAAAATTAAAAGGAAGAGGATACTACAGATGGCAGATAGAAATTGTGGCTGATTTGTTGATAATATTGGCAAAAAAGAAGAAAATAGTTCCAAAAGTCCATTGTCGCTCACAGATCTTATATAGCAGCCTGCAGTCAAGAATATCCTTATTCATGATATATTCCCAGTTTCTAACATAGCACCTGATACGTATTTGTTGAATGAGTATTTTATTTGGTACCAAGGATATCACAATGGAGTATCTGTATTCAAATTATTGATCTTCAATGATTAAGAAAATATTATATATGTATATTTGTTTAAAAAGGAAGAAATGCATCCTTTTTTAAAAATACTGCCATAAAATCATTATTTTATTTTTCTTAGAATTCCAATTCTCTAGTGATAGATCTTTAGGCACACACACACACACACACACTTAAATTAACAAGCCATTTGGTACCAGAGTTACTTCAGTTAGGTAGTTTTTTAAACTTGCAGTCAAACTTTACCATTAGAATTAAATTACATAGTAATATAAAAGGTTTATTTAGTAAAGAAAAGATTTAGAGATGAACACAGGGCCATATTTTATAAAACAATAAAAATATCAATAAAAGGTCATTGTACTCAAGGATATGGTATTTAATACCTCTAAGTTTATGATATAGTGATGTTTTGCTTCTTCAAAATTCAGCTATGTGACCGCATTAGCTATATGGAAAAGACCTAAGAACAAGTGACACCAGTGTGTGCACCAAAGTTCGTATGTCTTATTCATAGGATAATATTTGATATCCTTACAACTTGGCTCATTTACTCTTGCTTTACAAATAGGTTTAGCCAGTTTTGTTTATAGACCTTTAAAAAATTAAAAACTAAAAATTAAAAGGAAGAGGATACTACAGATGGCAGATAGAAATTGTGGCTGATTTGTTGATAATATTGGCAAAAAAGAAGAAAATAGTTCCAAAAGTCCATTGTCGCTCACAGATCTTATATAGCAGCCTGCAGTCAAGAATATCCTTATTCATGATATATTCCCAGTTTCTAACATAGCACCTGATACGTATTTGTTGAATGAGTATTTTATTTGGTACCAAGGATATCACAATGGAGTATCTGTATTCAAATTATTGATCTTCAATGATTAAGAAAATATTATATATGTATATTTGTTTAAAAAGGAAGAAATGCATCCTTTTTTAAAAATACTGCCATAAAATCATTATTTTATTTTTCTTAGAATTCCAATTCTCTAGTGATAGATCTTTAGGCACACACACACACACACACACACACTTTAAATTATCCTGAAATACTTTATTCCTGAAGTATTTGGGTTTACTTTCATTTGTTCCTAAAAAAAAATAAAATGAGAAGAGTTAAATAACTGTCTAACTGAAGAGTCAACAATCAAATAAACCATGTATCTACACAGGGTGGAGATTTGCTTATATTCAGAAAAGAACAGTTTTGGAAAAGTGTACAAGATGATGATATTTTATGTCTCATATATTGTCAATGTTGTTGTTTTCTGAAAGAACAGAGCCAGTCAAATTGGCTGAACCATAAAGGGAAGATGTAGTAGTCATCAGAGCTATTTACAAAACAGTATAACCTAACTCTCCTTGTATGTGATGGGATTATAATGCCTGTTTGATGTTAGGTCTTGCCCTGTGACTTGTTTAGGCTGTTGAACTGTGAGTAGAAGTGACATGGCACAAGTCACTTCCACACAAATCTTTAACACTTACTGTGGACTGCTGTGTTCTCTTTCTGGTGCTGTGGTGATCATTGAGATGAAGTGGCCCTCTGCCTTTGTCCCTGAGAAAAGTGAGATGAACTGGGGACCAGCAGGTGGCGTGGTGGTTAAGGCACTGGACACTCCAACATGGTCTACCAGAGTTCGAGTCCTGAATCTGGTGGCTTGCTTTCTCACTTCCTCTCTCTCTCTCACTCTCATCCTCTGTCTCTCTCTGGTCAAATTAAAAAATAAATGAATGAATAAATAAAATAAAATAAATAACAAAAAAAGAAAACTAAGATGAACTGACCCCCACTGCAAGCCTTAGTGGACACAGAGAGTGAGAAGTACACTTTATTGGGTTAACTTGCTGAGGTTTGAAGACTATTTGTTACTGAAACATAACTTAGCCTATCCTAACTAATACAGAGTTTATTAGAAAGATACAGAAGACCAGGAAAGAAGATATAGCTGAGGTTTATGGGATCTGAGATAAATTCCTAGCATTCTCTCTATCCCATGGTTCTGTGCTGTTTCCAGTCTTTGTTTCTCTTCACAAGTAATTTGTTACTTCCAGCTAGCCCAACAGCCTTCTCTGCTTCCTTACCCCATATGGTATAAAGTATAACTATAGTATTTTTTTCCTACCATGGACTCAAGCTGTGTTTTCAGTTTTTTAGAGTAGGAATCTGATTGACTCAACCAATCCTATGACAGGACCTTTTGGGTCAAGTGTCCTTCCCTATTATAAACAGCTGTGACCCTTACTCAGTGAACCTATGACCTAAGAAACTCCTAAATCCAGGGAAAACAATAGTTAACATTCAGTGGCCATTTAATATGCACCAGCACTGTTCTAAGTGCTCACAAGAGTGAATACATTTACTTCTACACCCACCATGTGACATATGTATTATCACCATCGTCATCCCCACTTCACAGAGTATAAACTGAGGCACAAAAGAGCTAAGTAAATTGCTTAGAGCATACCACAGTGAGTGGTAGAGATAGGATGTGAACACAGGTACTATGGCTCCAGAACACTGTTAACTACTTTATAAATCACATTACACATTTAAATAAAGTTTATATTTTCCATGAAAGAAAGAAAGAGACTAGCATCCTTATCACAGTCTTCACATCATAATCCACCCCTGGTCTCAGTCAGCCAGGATCACAGGCATGTCTGTGAGCCCCCAATGTGTACAGGGAGATCTGGGGACACAAAGCCAGGACCTTTCCATGTGGCTTCAGTATCAGGGAGCATTGCATCACTGCTGTGCCACCATAACTGGCCAGCATTAAACTTTTTTTAACGTATTTGTCCTATATGTGTATTATATGTATTATATGTGTATATATTATGTGTGAGCCTCTAAAATATATCAAAGTTGTCTTAGCTTTGAGTTACACAGCAATAGAAAGACACCATTTTCAAAGAACCACAACTGGAACTGTGTTGCAATGTGTTGTGTGGACTGTTGTCCTCACACACTCTTTACCGTCTTTCTCCAGACACTGAGTATGCCAACAAGCACTGGTAATCCAGGAAAAGTTGGATGACTCCCCCTGACGTTTTTTTAGTTGACTGTTGGATCTTAACTAAATTAATCTGTGGTCTGTTTTCAGAAATGAATTCTGTAGTAATCCTAAAGTAGAAGATAGTTTCCT
>NW_006160114.1:4783540-4786165 GCF_000334495.1 Tupaia belangeri chinensis | reverse complement strand
TCCCTTTGAAAGTTACTGTGTGTACCAGTCATTTAATTTACCAGTGCTTCACAGGCCAGTGATCAACACAAAATTAATCCAGTCTGAAGAAGAGTCAGCCTGGGGACAAATAAGAATTATAACAGCTAGACTCAGGGCCATGTTTCTTCAGATTCCTAAAACATTCTCTCTGTGACATTTTTCATTATCAAAGAGGAATTCTGGACATTTTTCTGGTTGCTAAAAATTTTAAATGGTTCAGACTTGTTATAGCCTTGCCATTTATAAGTTATGTAGAGAGCATATATAGCTGTCTATTCCTTCTTCATCTCTAACGTAGAGAGCTAAGAAGAAGAAGAGTGGAAACCCAATCTAAGTATGTTGTAGTAGAAAGCAGCAGAAGGTACTTCGGGAAATGTTCAATATCTGTTAATACCATATATTGGCATGTATACACATACATGCATATACATAGGCATGCCATCATGTGTAGTTGCAAAAGGCTTAGCACTTGGTTTAAAGTTCTGCTGTTACCTTCTTGAAATTATTAGTAATTCTACTAATTGTGGTAAAATACACATAAAAATTACCATTTTAACCATTTTTAAGTGCACAGTTCAGAAGTGTTAAGTATGGTCATATTGTTGTGTTCTTTAGAATTGTCTCATCTTGCAAAACTGAAGCTCTGTACCTATTAAATAACAACTCTTCATTTCCCCTTTTCTTCATCCTCGCAACTACCATTCTACTTTCTGTCTCTGTAAGTTTTACTACTTTCAGTACTTCATATCAGTGGACTCAGTGTCTGTCTTTTTGTGGCTGGCTTATTTAACATAATGTCCTCAAGGTTTATCCACATTACAACATGAGTCTGAACTCTCTTGCTTCTTAAGTCTGAATAAAACCCCATTATATGTATATGACATTTTGTTTACCCATTCAATCATAAATGGACATGGGTTGCTTTCAACTTTTTGGCTACTGTAATTAATGCAGCTATAAACAGCTGTAAGCAAATAGCTCTTGGAGGCTAAAATAATTAATTATTTTTGGAGCTAGAAAGTGGTATAGTGATTAAGGTGCTGAATCCCAGGGACCAGCAGACAATGTAACAGTTATGTCACTGGACTCCCACGTAGTCAACCACAGTTTCAGTCCTGGTCTTAAAACGTTCACTGGGCACATGTGAATGTGTGCCCAAGAGCCCAAGAGAAGAATGGAGGAGAAGGGATTGTGGCATGGCCATCACCCCTGGGAAATGATTTCTCACTTTCTGTCTCTCTGTCTCTCTTTGTCTCTCCAGCGAGCACACAGGCCCTATAGAAAAAAATATCTCTCCTCTCCAGGTCTAGGTCATTCATATTCTGTTTGAAAATAAACTGCATTAATTATTAATAAAAAAAAAGGTGTTTGATTCCACTGGCTGACTGCATAGTTGGAGTACTGGACCTGGTGGCTTGAAACACACACTAGGTACATGTGCATGTGTGCCCACAATCTCAAGAGGAGAATGGAGAAGGGATGGTGGTGTAGCTATCATCCCTGGGGTGATTTTTCACTTTTTCTTTCCCTCTCTCTCTCTCTCTGGTTAGCGCATGTACCCTATAGCAAAACTAAAAGAAAAAAAAAATGATCAAGCAAGGGGCCTGTGTTTTCATTTTGCAGTGGATTCCACTAGTTATGTAGCAAATGCTGCTTATGGGAGCTGGATGAGAATGAGCTGGAGCTCCAAGAAGGAGTTGTATTAGCCAAGCAGAAGACCAGTTGGGGGATCAGTGTGGACCCTACCTAGAGGGAAAGGGGAACACACACATCAAAGAAAAAATATTATTAAGTCTTTGTTTTAATGTCAATTTTCAATTCTAATTATTATATTAGGTTGTTGGGAAAGTCATGATATATTTTTTCATATTTTTCTATGTAAAAATGTGTCATGACTTTTCCGACAACCCGATAGCTGCAAAAGTTGATGACAATAGTACTCAGTCTTAGAGTGATGAAATTCTGATCCATGCAACAACATGGATGAACCTTAAAGACATAATGCTAAGGGAAATAACCCAGACACAAGAGGACAAATACCATATGAGTTCACTTACATGAAGTATCTGAAGTAGTCAAACTCATAAAGGTAGACCACAGAAAGGTGACTGCCACGGGTGGATGGAGAGGAGAGTGAGGAGTTATTGTTTAATAGTTACAACTTCAGTATTGCAAGATGAAAAAGTTCTTTAGATCAGTTGCACAATAATGTGAAATACTACTGAACTGAGCCCTTAAAAATGGTTAAGATGGGAACCAGTAGATAGTGTAATGGTTATGTCACTGGACTCCCATGTAGGCAACTATGGTTCAAGTCCCAAACTCAGACTTAAAACTCATGCCAGCCATTGGTACCAGCAGTTAGTGTAATGGCTATGTCACTGAACTCCCATGTAGCTGACCGCAATTCGAGTCCCGGACATGGTGGCTTAAACTCACGCTGGGTGTGTGTGTGTGTGTGTGTGTGTGTGTGTGTGCCGAAGATCCCGAGAGGAGAATGGAAGAGAAGGGATTGTAGTATGGCCATCCCCCTGGGGGGGTGACTTCTCGCTTTCTATGTCTCTGTCTCTCTCTGTCTTTCTGGCAAGTGCACACGCCCTATAG
>NW_006160114.1:4782311-4783509 GCF_000334495.1 Tupaia belangeri chinensis | reverse complement strand
TCTCAACAAAAAAAAAAAAAAAACAAAAAAAACCAAAAAACTCATTCCAGCCCTGTGTGCATGTGTACCCAAAATCCTGAGAGAAGAATGGAGGAGGGAGATTGTGGCATGGCCATACCCCCTGGGGGGTGATTTTTCTCTCTCTGTCTCTCTGTCTCTCTCTGTCTCTTGAGCACATGCACCCTAAAGCAAAAACAAACAAACAAAAACTATATAAAAAACATGATTGAGATGTTAAATTTTACATTATGTGTATTTTACCACAATTAAAAAAAAATGACTTTGATTAATTTCATTTCAGTAGTCCTTATGCTATTAAATATTCTCCCAGATTTATCTAAATAGCTAAAGGTATGAGAGTGGGACGTGGGGATGGGCATTATCTGTTGTAATAAATATGGAGCTGCTGGGAGTCCATCTAAGTGCTCCACAGATATTCATGTTAATCTTTCATCTGTTCTTAGAGTTCTACAACTTTTTATTCCTTCATTTCTTTATAGAGGGTAACCATTTCCTGTTAATATAATATTTATATTATTATTACTTAACATTATTATAATTTTATTTATTTTTGTATTCTGTGTGTTAATTGTAGGAAAATTAATAACATAATAGAATCTATTTGAATCAAATAGATTCTTATATCTTATATAAGAATCTTCATCCTTATATCTAGCATTTATTGTTTATAACCAGCTAATACTCAGTCTCTCTGAATACCTAATACCCATTGCCTATAACTAAAAATAACACTTTCTCCCCTGATTTTCAAATGAATGTGTTTTATAACTCTGAGGAAACTCATTCACTTATTATTTTTAAAGGTTTGTTAGCCCAGAAATTTGTTCTATCACTTTGTTTTCATGTACATTCTTCAATTATAAAATTAATTCATGCATTTGTTTTAAATCTGAGTGCCTATTTGTGTCCAGCATTGTTTTAAGCTCTGAAGCTCTTATCAGTATACAAAACATAAGAAAATCCTTGCCTTATGGAAGTTTTATTCTGGGGAGACATGGGCATTAAAGCAAAAAAGTGAGCCAACTGTGGTAGAAGATAAAATGTTCTATGAGAAAAAATTAAAGCAGGAGCAAGAGTCTAATTGTAATTTTTTTGATGAACTGCTACAGGAATATGGCTTAAATCTTGTCCCTCTGCTCCTCTCCATTTTAACCTGGAAGCCTGCAGCTGTCTATTT
>NW_006160114.1:4778421-4782291 GCF_000334495.1 Tupaia belangeri chinensis | reverse complement strand
TCCCTACTCCACTGTCACTCCTTTGACCTATGACATACAGATGATTGTTTCCCTTACTTTATGGGCATTTATTTTGTGATTGCTTTTAATTATGTTCATATCGAGCCCCTAGCATCTGGCATGGCATTATATACAATAAGTACAGTAAAAGCTATTTGTTATATTTTTTAAAATTCAGAGAGAAAAAAATTTTTCATTTTTTTTTTTTGGTGTCATGTTGTTCAGCATAACCAAGTATGGAATGTTACATATTCATCTCAATGTCCTTCTCAATCTTTTTAATATCAAAATCTTACAGCCAGATTTCTTTCTTTTTTTTTTTTAGAGGTTTTTGCTATAGGGCGCATGTGCTCGCCAGACAGACAGAGAGAGACATAAAGACAGAAAGCAAGAAATCATCCCCCGGGGGGATGGCCATGCCGCAGTCCCTTCTCTTCCATTCTCCTCTTGGGATCTTGGGCACGCACGCACATGCACCCGGCGTGAGTTTTAAGCCACCGGGTCCGGGATGCGAACCGCGGTCGACTACGTGGAAGTCCAGTGACATAGCCATTATGCTAACCGCTGGTTCCCTTATAGCCAGATTTCAAGAATAGATATAAACTGTTAACTGCCCTGCACAGACAATTAAATAAAAGAGAAGTAAGTATGTTACAATAAAGCCATTTCAAATGGATAACATTTCTTCCAACACTTATTAATATAAAGTAGAGAAGTTACACAGGTTGCTATAATTCACAGAATGAAGTAAAACAGGCATTATTGTGTAGGAATAGTGTGAGGTTTGGAATTATCTGTTTTGGAGTGAGATCTGGATTTGAATACAGAGTTAGCTACTTCTGTGTAGCCTTTGACATCACTTAAATCTCTGAGTTTCAGTTTGTTTTTTCTTTTCTCTGTAAGATGGAGATAAAATGAGGGGTGCGTGCATGTGTGTGTGTGTGTGTGTGTGTGTGTGTGTGTGTTTTCAATATAGGCTGTTCCAAACTTTGCCATTAAGTAGACAGGGAGTAAATGTTAACATCCCTTGTCTGTTTTTAGAAATATAATCGTTTCCCTGATTTATTTGTCCTGCTAGACTGAGAGCTTCCTAATGGAAAGAACTATGTCATGATTATCTTTGACCCCAGCACAGTTCCTGGATTTCCAATTTTCAGTAAAGCTGCATTTTTAACAAAGTTAACGTGAAGAGAAATTTTAAGTTATCTTAATGAGGGCGTTTCTTATTTCCGGCTCAGCGTCATTCTTCTCAGCAGAGACTACACTGTGTCCTACCTTGTCCTCTTGGAGCCTACACCTTGATCTCCCTATCTTGGAAGAGCCTCCAATAAGAGCCAGTGACCACGTACAACAATAAGTGTAAAAACTCTGATGGCCTTCTTCCTGACTTGCTGGATTTAGACCCTACTGCTCCTTATAACTGTCACTGTATTTTTATCACATGCACAGTCAACAGTGTCACAGCAGTCACACTGCCTTCCTGCTTAGAAAAGAATTGCTCTCCCCATTGCTTAGCCCAACAATTAGGAACAACCTTGCAGGAGTGGATTTTGAAGAGGCCAAACAATGGAGGTAGAAGGCATTCATATGTGAAGTCAGAAGGGTAGGACAAGTCACCAGTTTACTCTCCCCTTCCCTCCCTTCTCCAAGTAGCATGTCAATACTTAATTTGCACATGCCTTCAGAAATGATGACCTGGGAGATGGGAGATGTCTTTTCAATTTTCCTATCCTTGGGCTATGATGGATGGGAATAAGGACAACTGTATTCTCTATCCTAAAAAGCTACCTGGTCCATCTTAGGTTTTAGAATGACCTGCCCTCAAATACTTCAAAGAAATGTACTATACCTTCCTTTTGAAGCACCTAGGATGTGAGACTTCTTTGCTTCTTTTGTTCTTCTATTCTAATAGCTCTTAAATTATATCTACCTCATGAAGCAGCTACAACTCCACTTGATAGAATTGACTTCAAATATGAGTGTGATTATGCACAAACTTCATGGATCTGAACTTTAGCTGCATCATCACCAAAAGAAGAGAATATCATCAGAATTGGTGTAAAAAATTAAAATCATGATATATTACAGAATAAAAGAATGCTCAGTTACCTATAGGACACTGTTTGGAGAGTTGACTGGAGGCTGGAATAGAAGATGAATCTTCACAATTTTTGTTTGTTTTGTAGAAATAAAGCAAATATTAACCTTGTGGGGTTAAGATGCCCTGGTAAGAATGGAAATCATGCTTCAAGTATGGCACTTTAGCATGATTCCAACAAAGTAGAAACATGTCTACTGATGAAACATGGTCTTTTTAAAAAAGAGTCTTTAAAATGGAAGCAAGATTCCACCAATCAGAAACTAATAGAATAATCTCAATCTCTTCCTTTTTTTCTTCTTTTTTACAAAATATTTATTCCATTCCTGAATTTTCTGATTCATTCACCTCTGAGCTGGTGAAGCATTTTTTTGTTCTCTCTATATATTATTTTGCAAGGAGCATTGGCTTGTATGTTCTTAAGAAAACCAAAGTTAGAACCTAATGCTTCCAAAGGACTTAAACATGATTTTGTTTTCCTGGAAACCAAACCCTTTTTTCCTAGTTGTACATATTCGTTCTAGGAGATCAGTAGAACCTAAATTTCTTGACAGTAAATACTACCTTGAAATTCAAAATGGCTGTGGTGTTTTGGAGAGCATTCTAGTTGTTTAAAAAACTCTGATGCTGCACAGCACTATGAATGTTTCATCTCAGCTATTGTTACAGGAAAAGAGAGAGAGAATGTTTGTGTGTGTATGGTGGGGGGAGTGTATAAGGTGATAGAAAAGAAAATCTGGGATTTATTGAAAGCTAAATTTTTTTTTAATAAGTTCTGAAGTCACCAAAGGGTTGTTGGAACTGGCAGATACAGCTCGGTTCTGATGTTCCTGCATGTGGATTATTGGAGCATTATAGTAGAGTAGCTAATCTTCTGTGGCCAGTGCTGCTTGCCCGCATTGATAAGTGTGATTAACCACTTTAAAAGTCAAATACATTAGCAAATGCCTTATAGCTACAGGGAATGCTCATGGCCACCCACGTTTCACAGCTAAATGAGAAACATGACAAATTTCAGGGTCCTAGAATTCCTAGACCTCTACAATAAATACGCTTCCATATTTGGTTTTTAAGTGGGCTCTAATCAAATCACATGGACATATTGTTAAAAAGTAGTCAGAAATAAATTAAAAATTGAGTAATAGGCTTTATTGCTTGTGTGCTTGTAAAAAGGTGATGTTCCAAAATTTCAAAGTGAACTTCAACATAAATACTAGATTTTTGAGAAATTCCATTGCACAATTCAGCTTTTGATGCTAACTCTGAATAAAAGTCAAAACTCTAGGCTATGTAGGAATTGGGTGAGGCAATGATAGGTGAAGTAATCTTCAAAACAGTGGAAGAATTCAGTTCAGAAAGTGATCAGCCTGGCTTCCCATGTGACCAGAGGCTTTGTTCTTTCCAAACCGCAGCTTCATTGCTGGTGCCCATTAGCATCCTAATGAAAGCAAGCCCCTGTGTTGTACCAAAGAATTCTGGAGTTCTCTGCCCAGGGTTAAAACTAACATCACTGAAAGTTTCAAGATGATTTGATATTTACAGGTCAAGCCTTAATAGACAGTAACAGTGAAAGGATGAGACGAGCATAGAATTAAGGTAGGCAGTGTTGAAGAACAGCAATGCCAAGTTTCCAAGAGGCAAATCCATTCTTGTAGTATTGCCATGAGCACTGTGCATGAAATTGGCTCGTCCCAGCAGGTAGTTTATGCTTTTTGTCTCACTGTTGATGTTCCCGGTCTGTGGCTGCTGAATGCCAGAACATCACATACTTT
>NW_006160114.1:4764075-4778313 GCF_000334495.1 Tupaia belangeri chinensis | reverse complement strand
TTCCCTACCAGGAGAGAGAGAGAGAGAGAGAGAGAGAGAGAGAGAGGTAGAGTAGATTCCATTCTTTGGCAACAGAAACAAAGAGCCAGCATTCTGGGACTTTCAGTTTTTAGGAAAGGTGCTGATGTGACAAAGGTGATTCTTATTCCTGTTATCACGTACATTCTTCTTAGCCTCTACATGTTGTAAACACAGTTATTCTTGTCACATGATTTTGTTTTCTGGTTTTAGCATGACTTCCCAATGCAGTTAGCTTTTTGCTGACGTTTTTCCTCCCATATCTTGCCATCTCTTTTTAAGTAAAGCAAGCTGAAAGTGTGTAACTTTTTGAATTTTACTAATATTGAAATAGGACTGGCTGTGTAACATAGTGATTAAGTGAGCCAAATCCCACATGGCTGACTGCAGTTTGACTCCCAGCCCAAGAGGCTTGAAAAACATGCTGGGTGCATGTTAATGTGTGCCTAAAATCCTGACAGGATGGAGAAATGGAGGACAACAGATTGCAGCATATCTTTGGCCCATTGCAGGGTTTTTTCTCCCTCTTGCTGTGTCTCTGTCTCTGTTTTTCTCTGGCATGCACATGTGCCCTCTAGCAATTAACAAATGTATATTTAAATAGGTACCCTAAATGTATAGGGTCAACAGCAGTAACAGCGGTAACGCAACATTCCACAATGCTAGACCCACGTGAAATGGTCTCAGGTTTGTGTCCCAAGGTCTCCCTGTACACGCTAAGTGTGCACATGCCCATGATCCTGGCTGCCTGGGGCTGGAAGTAGATTGCAATGTGAAGACCCCATAGTGGGATGCCTATCTCTGTCTCTCTTCTGCTCTCTTTCTCATGGAAGAAATAAAAAATAAAAGAAATGCCGTATGTACATCGGACAGCCATGGAGATAAGGCAGTGCTGACATTTTCAAATGGCTCCTGATATTGCATTAAGTTCTTATCATTTGAATTCCACCTCCAGCTGTCATTATGCTGAAGGTTTATTTTCAGAGCCCTCATGCTGCAGATGTGCTATCTGACATTTCTTATAGAACCTTTTAGGTAAAAGAAGTTCAAAAATCAGGGTCAGTAATCCAAGTAACCAAGTGCCTTATCTTGATTTGCTTCAAAACATGAATATATCAGAAATAGAGGGCAGATGGCCTTGATCTAGAAATAGGTTCACGAAACTTTCTATTTCAAACAACATTTATTAACAGCAAAGTGAAAATTTGTAATTTTATAAGGAAAAGTAGCTTTACCTTTACCATAAATAGAAAGAGGAATTAATAGTAGAAATTATGTGATCATTTCCATGACCCTAGAGACTGTAGAAAGTCCCAAGTCTCTCCTTCTGCACATCTTCACCTGCCTGTACCTGTCTGTGAGACATCTTTGGATTTGTACATGTCACCACTTGCTTATGCTCTAGGTGAATGTGTACTCAAGGAACTCAGCATCCAAAGTTTGACATTTTTATTGCTGTAAGAGTAACTCAACAGTAGAAGATGCATTTTTTTTTTCTGCTTGAACTGGGGGTAAACAGTCATCCTGTGAATACCTGTGTGCATGCTAGAGCGATAGTCTGTTACCTTCAGTCAAGGAATTGAATTATACTCAATTAGGTCTTCTTAATTATTATTATTTATGAGTTTGTATTCAGCCATCCACCTATCTATTTTACCATACTGCTCAGGAGGTAAAATTATTGAAGAGGAACATCAGGGATAAACTGTCAGGTTTAAGTGGACAAATGGCCCATCCCAAAAAACACAGGCATCCATAGGACCAGCAGATGGTGTAATGGTTACGTAGCTGGACTCCCATATAGTTGACTACAGTTTGAGTCTTGGACCCAGCGGCTTGAAATTCATGCCAGGGGCGTGTGTGTGTGTGTGTGCCCAAAATCTCAAGAGGAGAATGGAAGAGAAGGGACTGCAGCATGGCCATCCTCCTTGGAGGATGAATTCTTGCTTTCTGTCTCTCTGGTAAGTGCACGCAACTTATAGCAAAAATATTTTTAAAAAGAAAAAAACACAGGCATCTTTCTGGTACCATTTTGGAGCCTGCTGCTTGCTGGGTCTAGTCCTCCTGGTTCAATACTTTTGAGTGCATAGTTATTTGGGTTCCTCTGAGCTAAAGTAATAGCATTTTTGTTTGTTCATTTGAAGATCTCCAAGACATATTAATTAATGAACAAAGTGAGTCTGAGAATAAGACATATGATTTCATTTTGGTGGAAAAATATTATTTTATGTGTGTGCAGCATGGGTATATATGTCTGTGCATAGATAGTCATATATGTGTATATTTTATATACATAAATTATGAATATGTGTGTGGCATACAAACACACACATATACACATATAAAACACATTCAGAAGGATACACACCAAATTGTTAATAGTGACTATGTCCAGGAGGACAAGTGGAATTAGGAGTTGGAAATAAAAACAAGTTCTTATTTTTTTGTGTATATGTCTATATTATTTAAATTTTTTACAATGAACATTATTTGGTATCATTTAAAAATACTTTAAAGAATATTTTTATTTTTATATATATTAATGTTGTATTTTTATTTAAAATATTTTTAAATATTTTAAGAAAAATATTTTAAAGGTTTATTAAAATGTCAGATATTCTTTTTCTGTTTTTTTTGAGAGGTTTTTGCTGTAGGGCACGTGTGCTCGCCAGACAGACAGAGAGAGACAGAGAGACAGAAAGCGAGAAATCACCCCCCCGAGGGGATGGCCACACCGCAATCCCTTCTCCTCCATTCTCCTCTCGAGATCTTGGGCATGCATGCACACGCACCCGGCGTGAGTTTAAGCCACCAGGTCTAGGACTCGAACCGCAGTCGACTATGTGGGAGTCCAGCAACATAGCTGGGGATTGCGGCATGGCCGTCCCCCCGGGGGGTGATTTCTCGCTTTCTATCTCTCTGTCTCTCTCTCTCTCTGGCAAGTGACGTGTCCTATAGCAAAAATCTCTCCAAAAAAAAAAAGAATAAGAACTATTTTTATGTTTCCAATTATATTCATAGCATGATGCAAATAATGTGTAATACATTTTTTTTCATTGCCAGAGGGTGCATGTGCTTGCCAAAGATAGAGCGAGCAAGCATCCCCTAGTGGAGTATGGTTATATCACAATCCTTTCTCCTCCATTCCTCCTTCCCATCAGCATTTTGGCCATGTACACACACACACAAACACACACACAGCATATTTTTCAAGCCACCTGATCCAATACTTGCACCACCGGCAGCTGCATGAATTCTGTGTTACAGGACTAGTCCTGTGTAGTACATTTCTGATGAATGTGTTTGTTTGTTTTCCTAATCCTTTTTGCCTAGAAGTTAACAAATTTCTTATTAGTTGAGATTTAAATCATATATGACCAAAAGAAATATCTGTTCTAGGCTCTTTGGTTAAAGAAACTTTGGAACTTTTGATGATTGAAAAAAAAGATGCCATGGGAGTTCCATGGTCTGTGCCATTTTTATTAGTGAAATAAAATGGTCAAATTGGCCATACACAACTCTTACATTCTTTTTGATAGCCGAGTTTAAAGGCAAAGAGAATCAACTACTCTCCTCAAAACCTCCAACTAGCTCATTTGATAACCAAATATAAAATTCTTTAGATATGCAGACATTTACTAACAAGCAAAGACACATCCATCCTCCCACTCTCCCCCAGTTTATATAAATTGAAGGCTTGAAAGAGTCCCGGGCCTTCACTTTTCCTATAGATACATCAGCCACAGCCTTACGTCAAAGATTTGCCAAAGGCAGATTCTGTCATCTTCCTAGAAGAACCCTCCAAAGCTGATGGTTAGACATGGCATCATTTGGGGATTTTGGCTAGTACATGTCACCAAAGATACAGGTAAATGTTTCACCAAATTTTTACACTAAAATACTTTGAGCCAGTCCATATATCTCGAATATCTTAATTCCACTAAACACTCTAAATCACAACCCATTTCTGACACTCAGAATGCTAGCTGGGTGTTGTTGGTTGAGTGATGGAAACTGAGCTTGTAATAACCAATTCTGAAGTAGAGGCTTTCTCTCTCTTTTAAAATTTGCAATAGGGTCCATGCACTTGCTGGAGAAACAGAGGGAGAAAAAAAAAAAAAAAAAAACAAGAAAGAAAGAAAGAAAAAGAAAAACAACCCAAAGTGCTTTCCCTTATCCCCCATTCTCCTCTCAGGATTTTGGGCATGCACGAACATGCTCTTAGCATGCTTTTCAAGCCACTAGGTCTAGGACTCTAAGTGCAAAGTCAGCCATGTATGCTAGAGCCACCTCATCTACTACACCACCTGGCTGGCCTGAGGCTTTCTCTTTAGAATGCCAGCTAAACTGTTTGTGTTTCAGACTTTGAATGCGGGATTAGAGGCTAGTAGCACCTGTGTTACAACTTAACCTGAGTAACACACACATAATATCCCACCATATGTACTCAAGTATTTTAAAGTAAGTAACAGAAAATTAAAATTAAAGTAAATTACAGAAAAGGACTTAGCCTTTCTTGCAGAGAATTCTGTTTCTTGAATTGTGGTTATTCAAACTCTACCCTGTAAGTGTAAAAAATTGTGTATGTTTGTCCACCTCTCTGCAAATATCTTCATGAGATATCTGCAGTAGGGTTTCCTTTGACTTATCTCCCTTGCTCTCATGTCTTTTCACCCTTGTCCTTCTAGTTCAGCCTTCAAGGTTTTTACATAAATCATTGTCTTAGCCTCCTGCAAGTAAGTCTGCCTTACTATCCCCTTTGTAATCCATCCTAAATGCTGCTCAGATCATGTTTCACCTGTGTTCAAACTAACTAGCAAAGGGTTCAACCCACCCCCAACCCCCTCCAGGGCTCACAACTGCTGGTTGAGTTTAGCATTGACTTCTTACACCCTCTCTTAGCTTTCAAGGCCAGACCACATATGGTTTCACCTCATCTTTGGTGCCTCATCCTCCTTCATTCCCCCCATGTGTTCACTATGTTTCAACAGAACCGGATGGTTCATGAGGGCTTGAGGTTACCTTGCCTCTTGTCTTTTTCCCTGTCTTAGAGCTCACTTGCTGCTCTGAAAGCTCACTCTCTACTCTTTGCTTTGAACTACGCTCCTTGCTCCTATGTACTGTCTTGCTACCACCCTGATCATGTTTTCTGAATTCCTCTCTCACTCCCACACTACATCTTAGACTCCACTCTTCCCCCTTGCACTCTGTCTCCTGGTGTTCTCACGTCCTGTTTTAAAGGGTAATTGCACATTCCTTGTAGACTGGCTACTCCAGAGAATGCTGGCAGCATGCAGCCTCTGAGATGACTAGGAGATAATAGCTTGCACATTTTACAGTAGTGAAAAAGTACCTAGTAGGTTAGATTTTCACAGTGGGTAAATTCTGTTACCCAAAATTGATACCACCTTTAGTTTAGGGACAAGTGACCATACACCTGGTACTGTTATGAAAGAGAATGAATTATCCAAGCATGGAGTGGAGAGCATGGACACTCACTGGCAACAAGGTGACAGATGGGTAGGTGCATCAGTCACAGCCTGGCTCCTCCACCTTTCCTTCTCTGGGTCTCAGTTGCCTGAGGCACAGCCCATAAGGAGTAAGGTCCCTCTTGATTGGAATGTTTACTTCTTGCTAGCACCAGCAAGCAAGGGGTTCTAACACTATTTAGGATGAATCTACCCTCATAGTTCATGTAGTTTCATTCAAGGGATGTTTACAGACATCTTGGTTCCTGACTCAAGCTCATTGTCTGCAAGATGACTTTCTGATGAGAGGAAGTGGGAAAAAGGAGGAGATGAAGATGAGTGTAGAAATCTGGGGACCAGCAGTTGGGGTAATGGCTATGTCACTGGACTCCCAGTTGACCACAGTTCGAGTCCTGGACGGGTGGGTAATTTCTTGCTTTCTGTTACTCTATCTGTCTCTGACTTTCTGGCCAGCGCACGTGCCCTACAGCAAAAACTTCTCAAAAAAAAAAAAAAAAAAAAAAAAAAGAAAGAAAGAAAGAAAGAAAGAAAAAGAGAGAAAGGAAAAGAAATCAGAATCAGATGGAAGGTCCCTGAGAAAATCTCTCCTCTTACTGTGAGTAACCCAGAAAGCCTCCTTCTCTCCAAACACCAGCATCACTTTTTAGGAGGCCACAAGGACTGTAGTCTCAGACTTAAAGTATCTGATTTTCCTATTTCAGCCTGGGCTTCTCACTATGTAAAATCTATGCTCTCTCTTAAAGAGAGTGACTGTCCTGTACTCTGCATCTCATTCATTTGTTTATTCAACAGACACCAATTGTGTGCGTCCTTGCCCTTAAGGGGTTTACAGCAGATGACAGTTCCAGGATTCTGTTGAGAGGCAGGGAGAACTAAGGTATCAAATTTCAACTATTCAACCTATTTAATTCCACTTTAGCCTATGTTTATCATATATTCCCTCTCACTATAGTGTTCAAATATTCAAAATCCGAGTTACTGTTACTTTCAGCTTACACTTTATACTCTGCATATTATTCCTGGAATCTTTTTATCTTTAGTTCTTCTTATCGCAAGCTGTGGAATTTAGTTTGGTACCATTCTTTGCCAAATTAAATATTTACATATATTTAATATTCTCTCTGTTACTGACACCAACAATACATTGACTAATAACAACAAAGTACTTCGCCATTTTCATTTAATCTTGCAGTCACCTGTGAAGTTTCAGAGCTGACTCTAGGCTTTTCACTGCTTGTGAAATAAAAATGAAACTCGAATCCAGATCTTCTGGCTCCAAATCCTAGTACAATATTCAAATCTCTCTTTTTTTTTTTTCTCAATTGCTGGAGGGCACTGTGCTCAACAGAAAGAGGCAGAAAGACAGGGAGAAAGCACCCCGCAATGGGCATGGTCACACCGCAATCTCCTCTCCTATATTTCCTCATTCTGTTAGGGTTTGGGGCATGCCTCACATATTTTCAAGCTACCAGGGCCAGGACTCAAATTCCAGGCTATGTGGAATCTGATTTCCTTATCCACTAGACTCTGGGGCCACCCTCTCTCAAATCTATTTTTAAAGTATTTATTTATTCCATGAGTGAGAGAGACAGAGAAATAGCACCCCTGATAGGGTCTTAATGCCACAATCCACACTCAGTTTCAGCTAGCCCCAAGTCATAGGCACACATATGCCCAATGAACTGAGGGAGGACTCCAGATGTGAACCAGTGACTGTCTCATATGGATCTGCCTTGCAGAGCATCACGTTTTACAACTGCACAACCTTCCAGCCCCAAGTTCTAGTTGTTAACTTTAGTTTAGTACCAGGGTACTTCAGAAGTTCATGTAAAAAGTGGAATTAAAGTATGGGTTTATTTTGTTGCAAAGATCATTGAAATTTGTGAATAGTTGTTTTATAATACACATGTTCATTAAATCTGAAAATCTTTCATAACACATATGCTGTTTGTGCTAAATGTGTGGCCCCCAACTAACTGGCAAGGTTTGGTTACTGCTGATGTGCAGAGTATGTGAGTCAAAACAGATCGTTCGCCCTGCTGATTCATAGAGCAACTGGTCGTTAGTCTCCTGTCAATTCCATTTGGTAGCAGTTAAGCCAGCAAAGCAATCTTTTCTCCTCAGAACCTGTAAAGCACCCTGTGTGTTCTCTTGGTTTGCTTAGTTCATTGGTGATAAAAATGCCAGCAAATCCTATTGCTTGGAGGTATAGTGTCTCTGAATGTGAATGATGATTTGAGTTCTAGGATAGAAAATTACGTGCGCACTCATTTTGTAATATCCTTTTATGGAATTTTCTCCTTGGAGTTAGTTTGCACCATTTTAACATGTTAAAAATTATTCACTTGTAGGTGTGTGTGTGTTTGTGTGTGTTTCAGTTAAGGTTTTTTGTTTTATTTTGTTTTGAGTCATTAGGAATGGAAAAAACCTAATCCCGTTCAAACTGCTTCCTCCCTTCCTGTGAAGTTTTAGTCTAATTTAAAATGGGATTTGTTATATAACTTACGTGCTTGCCACTGGTGGTAGAGAGACGTCAGAGAAAGGGGACTCCTCTCGGTTTGTGATAGACTGGCAGCGTTTTTCCTGTGGTATGTTCCAGAGCCACAGAGCCAGTCTTAAAGGAGAGGATTTATAGGAAAACCAGCTGTGAGTTTTCATTTTTTCTCTTAGAGCTGGAGGCGGGGCCAAAACCAACCTCAAACCAGGCACAAAATTGATCAGGCTAGAATGATGTGGACCAGTCTCACAGACAACAGCTAAGCGCAGAGGAAGTATTAGCTGGCAGAGATAACGAAGAGGAAACTCTCGGTGACAGATGCACCATCTGTCAGTTTCTGAGGAGCAGTTTTCAAGAAAGCAGAAAATGAAATGAAGAGAGTGGTTTTGTTTCAAAGGTACAGTGCAGCCTAAGGACATTTTTAAACAGAGTAAGTTTGTGTTTCATAGAAAAAGAGGTTGTGGTGTTGGGAAGGACAAGTCTTACTTCCTATTTGGACTGTGAGTTTTGTTATTGATATATGAAGTTATCTTTGTAGTGGATTTGCTATTTAGAAGGACATTCTCTTGATTTAAAATTAAAAATCAGTGCCTGTCATTCTGGTAATTCACTTTAAAAATATTTGAAAGCTGTAGTAAGATTTATTTTACTTTTATTTAATGTCAGAGAGAATTGTTTTATCTCAGACAATATAAAGGCTTTCTTCTTTCCCATCTACATTTCCTTTCTTTCCTTTTTAAAACTATGTCAAAATTATTTGTATCTTTTCTGAAAGGCTATTTAGTGAGAAAGTGACCCACCTTTCAGATTTAAGAGGCTGTCAATCAACACTGTCTTTTAGAATAGTTAGTTCTAGGGGATGGGCTACTTAAACAGTCATGAATATAACCTAGACTTCCTGTGTGTCTTCCAAATAATGTTATTGGTGTTGACATGGTTCTCAGAAGGAAGCTGCTTCTGGATCTTATTTAAAGAGTTTATCTCTCTTCGAAAAGTTTATTACCCTCTTCCAGCACATAAGCTACCATATGAAACAATCCTATTTATGTTTATACATTTTCTGATGTATTTGCTTTCAAAGAAAGTTGGACTTGTGCTGTTTGTAGTCATATGTTACATCTAAGTGGTTAGCATTCAATGTCCTATGTTTTATTAGACTGAAATTTGTCTGATTCCAAAAAGATCTAAAGCAAGGATTTTGAGTGATAAGATTATATGAGCAGTAGCAAAAAGTTTTAAGAAGGATCACAAGAGCCCCTTTATTGGAAAAAAACGATTCTCTTACAATTCACACTGGTAAAAAGAGATGTATTTTATATCCGTGTTTTCAGTATGTCTAGTCCAAACCAGAAGTGGAAGCACTGGCTGTAAACTTGCAAAAGCAAAAACCACTCAGTGTTATGGCCCAATATGGATGTCAGCGCTCTGTAGCATGTGTGGGAAAATGGCCACAGTCCAACGTCTGGAATCGTTTATCTTCTGGTAGAGTCTAGAAGACAACTGTTTTATGCATTTTGCAGAAATTCTCACTGATTGATTTCATTTACATAGAGCAGGCACAGTGACTGATGGTGAGGACAACCACCCACAAGTTGGGGAGAAGTATTGATCTCTTTCTGCTTTTCCTGACACGCTGGTCTCATTAGAGTTCTTAGCACCCTCGAGTGAGATCGTGCCATACTGACAACCATATGGTTTCTACAGGGCTCTTTCCACACGTTTCGTAATAAATGCCACATTTATGTCTTTTCTTATTGGGGAAACTGAAAGTCTAAGGTTTTGTCTTATTGTCTTCTCAGTAGCTTAATCTGTTTCCTACAGTCTAGATTTGAAAATCTGAGGAAGAAAATACCTGTAGAAAAGAGTTTTCTTTAGACTCTCTACAACCTATTTGGTAATTTAGAGATGTGTGTGTGTGTGTGTGTGTGTGTGTGTGTGTGTGCAATATTCTTTGTGAAATGCTGGAACATACTGTTGTTGATGTGTAGATCCGTATCCATTTTTCAGGGTATCCTGTATGCCAGCCAGCATAGTCTGAGTGAGCTAAACTCCCATATGCTCACAAGTGACAGGGCAGTATCCAGGCCCGTTTTTCTAATGTGTGGAAGAATATTTGCCTACTTCGAACAGTGCCCATGTCAGACCTTATGAAGACATTTTACATTTATTGCAAAGCTCAACGTTACAGTCAGAAAACTAAGTTTCAACTATCACCCTGATGATAATTAACTTTGTGTCCTTGAAGACAATGATTAATCTTTTAATACATTTATTTCACTGCTTAAAAAGAGAGTGAATAATTCTAACCATCTCAGTCTCACAGAGACATTTCAGATGTCAGCAAAATATTTATAATGTATCTTGTACATAAGTCATTTATGAAATTGCCTCCATTTTCTTAGAACTATATTATGCTGAAAAAGCAAAGATACTTTACATCATTAAAGATGAAATTCTATATCTTGTGTAGTAGTACTTATGGATAGTAGCCTGGCACCCGTCTTTTTGTCCTATGTGGAATATTCTTTCATTGTTTTATCACAGTTCTCAGTATTATGTAAGACTGATCATTTCTTTAAACAGATTGAAGTTGTATATGCTAGGTGAAAATTGGTACAGTACTCCTTTGATTTGTTGTGATTGAATATATGTCATTTTAAAACTTCTTAATGTAAAGTGGATGATGATAGTGCAAATTAAGGTAATATTTTCTTGTATTAGTACTTTATAGATGCATGTATATACCATATGAAATTAAATGCATGCTTATATTCATATAAATAAATGTTATGTTTCAAAAATATTCCACTCATAGTGACAACATATAAAATGTTAAAAGATAGGAGCCATTTGTGTATTTATTTTTATTTTAAACTATTTTTATTTTACTTAAGTTTATTTGTTTTTTTAATGAGTGAGAGAGACAAAGAAAGAGAGACTGCACCCCAAACAGGGTCCTGATACCACAATCCACTCCCAGTCCCCATCAGCCCCAGATAATGGGTATGTGTGTGCCCAGAACACTCAGAGAGGTCTCCAAACCTAGAACTTTCCTATGTGGTTCAGTACCACAAAGTGTCACATTACTGCTGTTCCACCAGTGGGCAACCCATTTTAATTTTAAATGATAAACACAGTAGCAGCTTAGCACAGTGCAAAGGACATGTGAAGTCAGACCTTTCAACTGGCAATACCACTGTGCTGTACACAGAGCCATGGTGCAATTTAGCAGACACAAGGCACAGGGTGGCCCTTGGAACTGTGAAGCAGGACAGGGCTGTGAGCCACCCGCTTACCTCCATGACCTGTAGTTCTTCTGCTACGACATGAGAATAAGAATGAATACTTTGGGTCAAGATAGTGGCACAGTAGGACCCATGTGGTAAAGGCCCTGGGTTCACATCCCAAGATTTCTCTGAGCACACATGCATACCCATGATCCAGGCCAGCAGAGACTGAGCCTGGATCACAGCATTAGGGCCCTGCTGAGGATCTCTTTCTCTCTCTCTCACCCTCACTCTCTGTCCCTTTCTCTTTCATGAGGAAATAATGGATAAACTTAAAAAATAAAAAGTATGCCTTGTTGTGAGAGTTTAGTAGCGTAAATTGAAACATAATATGAAAATCCTTTGAAAATGTTAAAGCTGTTTAAGTTACTAACTGAACTTTGACATTGTCTTTCTTCTCTTTCTTTATAACTTCTTCCTATCATTCAAAGGCTTCTCTAAATGCCCTTCTGATTTCTTCAGAGGTATGTTTCTTTTCAGTCCCTCAATCCTTGTCAGAAAGATCTAACTAGGTATTCTACTCTTGTCTCTTCTGCCCTGTCCACCAGTTGACCCTCACTACTATACCAATATTTTCTCACCAATATGCTCTGCTCATTTCAGTCTCTGGGATCTACAAAGTACTTTCACTACTACTTTTTAGCATTCTCTTCACCCTTCAAAGCTAACTTAAAAATCGCTAATTTTGAAAGCCTTCCCTAACACTATACCTCTGTAGAATTAGAGCTTTCTTTATTCATAGTTCACTCACACATACATTTCTAACCATGTTCTTCTCTTCTATTTTTATCTACATTTACACATCCCTCTCTTTTCCTAGGCTCCTAAAATATAGGGAAGGTGCCGTGTTTCTTTTATTCCTTGCTATTTACCCTGGTTTTTCATAACTGGTGTTCAGGTAATGTTTATCAAATGAATAAAAATGTCTGTCTCCACACCATTTCTTTGTGGTATACTATTATAGTATACCTTTTGGGACAAAATCCAAATCCCATTTATGTGTCTAGAATAAGTTGGTCATTAAAGTATATTGACCATTTTAGACTAGAAACCTGAAATTCCCATAATAGAATGCCCTAACTGTAATCATCAATAGATAAACTGTTAACTTATTTCTATCTGAGCCCTACTAATCACACTTTGAAGCTAAAGAATTAATAAAACTTGTAGAAAACTAAAAAAGCTACCCAACTGTCTTATTCAGAGACCCTTGATCTGTATCTGTGGTTAGATATATTTTAAAAAGAAAATGTGGGGTCCAGCAGGTGGTGTGGTGGTTAAGATGCTGGACTGCCACATGAATGACCATGATTCAACTCAGCAGATTGAAAACCACAACCAGAGCATGTGCATGCATGACCAAAATCTCGAGAGGGGAGTAGAGGAGAGGAGATTACCCTATATCTATCCTCACTGTGGGATAATTTCTCACTTTCCTTCTCTCTCACTGTCTCTCTCCAGCAAGCACATGTGCCCTATAGCAAAAACATAAAAAAATTAAAAATAAGAAAAGACAAAAGAAAATATGATCATCTTTTTGAAAAAAAGTTTTGAGCATTTACCAAGATACCCTGATCTAGTATTCCCCTTCTAGGAAACTGTCCTAAAGACATGAAAGGAAGGGAATCAAGAGGGAAAAGAAAGAAACAAAACATGTAAGGAACATAAAAATATAAAATAATGATAACATGTATGAAAATATCTGTAACTGGACTAATATACAGTGCATTCATGCTGGGAAAATTCGTTTTGCTTGCTGTAATGATATACAATGAGTAAGTGAGTAAGTGTATATATAAAAAGAAATGTTTTCCTTTTAGAGAGTTTCTTTGCTATGGAGCTCATGTGCTTGCAAGAGAGACAGAAAGCGAGAAATCACCCTCCCCAGGGGGGGATGACCATGCCACAATCCCTTCTCCTCCATTCTCCTCTCAAGGTTTTGGCCATGCATGCATATATCCTGGCATGAGTTTTAAACTGCCAGGTCTGGGGCTCCAACCATGGTCAGCTATGTGGGAGTCCAGTGACATAACCATTATGTTGGTCCCACCTCATAAAGTTTTTAGTAATCCAAAGTTTGCCAAATAAATTATATACTAATCATATTGACTCGAGAGCTGCCTTTTTTAGATACTTAGAAGCAAAGAGATAGTCTTACAGCAATGAAGTTTAGCAATTTATTTCTTCCCGGGCTGTTAATTTTACTAGTAACCCTTTTTTAAATTAAAAAAAAAAAATGCACCAAATAAGGTAACCTTTGAGGCCAAAGTTTGAAAACTTTGACAAAACATTGATTTTAGCTTCAGGACCTGCCTAGAAGACCTATTTCACACATTTTTATTCAAAAACAAACTGTCACTAAGAGATGAAAATTCTAATTAGTTTAACTTTTCTCTTGAACTGAGGTTAAAAACAATTAAAAAGGGAAAACTTGAGTCTACTTGTTAAATGACTGGGAAGAAAACTATGTAAATTATGGAAGCTTTTTATAATTTCTCCTTTAATCTCTTTTTATATGGAGTAACTGTCAGAGATTAAGCCATTCTATCATAATGATTTCTACATGTTATATCAGGATAAACCACAGAAACTCTGGAAATAATCTCTCCCTTAAATCAAGGTCCTATAGTCAGTGGAACACTGAGTTGACTTCAGAACTCCATGATGGTGGGGTCATGACACAGAGATGTACTACCCATCACTCACCTCCATGTGTAGCTGGGGAGGTTTCCTGTTTTATTTAAAATGCATCCCTACCAATAGTTCAACTCCCTGAAGCTCTCAGTAAAGAGTCCAGAGCAAAAGATTGCTAATGGGAGAAACATTTACTCCTTGTTTACCTTATTATATATATATATATATATGTGTGTGTGTGTGTGTGTGTGTGTGTGTATATTTAATTTTATTTATCTATTCACTTATTTTTTAATTTGACCAGAGAGAGACA
>NW_006160114.1:4691339-4763881 GCF_000334495.1 Tupaia belangeri chinensis | reverse complement strand
AAAAAAAAAAAAAAAAAAAAAAGACAGTAATTTCTTGAGAGAGAAAGAGAGACAGCAGTCCCAACTTGGTGTTCCCACCACAATCTATCTCCAGCCTCAGCCAACCCTAGGTCATGTGCACATATGTGCTTGGTATACTCAAAGAGGTCTCTGGATATAAATAGAGAACCTTCCCATAAGGGTCAGCCTTGCAGAGCATCACATTTACCTCTGTGCTACCAGCAGGCCCCAAAAGATACTTCTCCTTGGCCCTATTCTGATACATGTCCATGTGCTGCGAAATAAGTGATGCAAGTCCTCTGTTTTGAGTTCACTGCTTAAATGGTGAGGGGATGCCAACTTTAGCCATGAATACAAACTCAGTAATAAACATACAAATAAATCCTCGAACGGGCTACAGCTAAGCAAACAGGCTCTGTCAGTGTTCATGAGTTGGGGATGGAAGGAGCAGGGGAACTTGTCCTGAGACATTCACCCTGCAGGAAACCTAAGTCTTGATAATCAGGAAAGCTCCTCAAAGTGGCCTTATTTTCAGAGAAGCTTTGGAAAACTAAGGAGAAACACCTTCATGGGGTGGCATGGCAACTTAAGTCTTGTCAGTGGCTTCCACATACAAATGATAGAAATCACAAGGGAAAAGTTGGTCATTTACCTGTGTTTGAACTGAGTTCATCTGGAAGTGAATGAGAGAGTGCAAGCTTCTAGCTGAAGAAGGACTTGATATCCTCTAGCCTGGAGGAAGGGTTGCTTACAGGATGCCTCAGAAGGGCACAAGGACTGTCAGCAAACCAAAGCAGAAAAGTATAGGGAGCATGCAGTTACCCTTCATCCTCTGCAGAGGGACCTCCAGGGTGATCTGTTTTCTTTCTTCGTGTTTTTAAAGTTTATTTTATTCATGATAGAGAGTACATATGTGTGCACACATGAGAGTAAGAGAGGAGCACCCTCAACAGGGTATTGTCATACCGTGATCTCCTTCTTCCAGCCCTCCAGCTCATCAGTATCTCACTGTGCATGCACCTCACATGTTTCAAGTCAACAACCTGGAGATCCAAACCTACAGGAGGTCCCAACCATTGAGGCCAGTTCAGGGAAACTTTTATAGTCTGCACTCAGCCTAGGGCAAGATCACTCTGTCAGAAGTTGTTGCTTGTAGACTTAGAATTTAAACACAATCTGCTGCTTCAGTAACGATTATGCTAAAAAACTTCTTGAAATTATTGGTTCACTACTCCTCAGAAGAACATAATGATTTAGAATGACCTCCTAAGAACTGCTTTTCTTTCCATATATGCTTATTATCCTGAGTCCTGGACCATTTGTACTAGGCCTAACCAGTGACTGGCTATATACCTTTCAGGGGCAGGCCTGGGAGCAGGGGAGAAACCAAGCAAGCATATGAGATACAATTTCTTGAATTAACCATAAATTATTCCATGAAAAGAACCCTTGTATGACACTGAAGCAGCCTGACTGGTGTTCTTTTGGCCTTGTAACTACTTGAAAAACAAAAACAATGACAAAAACAACAACAACAACAACAAAGTGCAAAGTAGTTTAACAATAGTGGGAGCTCAGTTTAAAAATAGCAGTTTATTTTTAGTTGAGGATCCAACTCCAGATTAAGTGATCTCTCTGTGCCAGGCATTACAGCAGAGAGAAATAATATATCTTTATCTTTAGAGTTTACAGTAAAGTCTATGGTTTCGTGTTGGCTTAGGGAATAATTTTCTTTTTCTTTTTTGGTTTTACTGATAGTTCTTTATTTGGTGTTGGTATGCTACTTCTATGAAGAACCTAAATGCTTACCTGACTACAAGTCTTTCATCTCAAAATCCACAGCAAGCGACCTTATATATTTCATTTAAACAAATATTTAATTGAGCACCTACTATGAGTAAGAAACTATGAAAGGTAGACAAACTTGTAATGCCTTCTGAAAGATGTTATAGTCCCTTTTTGGGGACAGATCTGGGCATAATTCAAGGGAGAATGACTTTTATGTTAGTTGAAAGCTTAGGACAATGCATTGTGAAGCACAAGTTTAAATCTATTTAGAATGATAAAGTTTTCTGAATCGTAGGAAACTTGGCCTCAAAACAGCAATAGATTTCAGCAAAGGGCAGAGAAGTGAATGGATGCTCAAGACCAAAGAATATACTTCTGAAAACACAAAGATTGTGAGGTGTTGAAGGTGTTAAAATGTAAATGAGTGGTGGGCCAGCCAGTGGCATGGTAGTTAAGGCAATTGAGTCATACATGGCCAGGTGTGCCATTTGAGTCCCAGACCTGGAGGCTTGAAAAACATGCTGTGTACATGTGCATGTGTGTCCAAAATCCTAAGAGGAGAATGGAGGAGAATGGACTGTGACATGGCTATACCCACCGGAGGATACTTTCTCACTTTTCCTTTCTACCCCTCTGTCTCTCTCTGGCAAGCGTATGCACCCTATACAAATTAATTCATTAATTAAAATTTTAAAATAAAGAATAAAATAAATGAGTGGACCTTCATGTGACTACATTCAGATATAAGGGGAGAGAGCTGCATTGGGAAATGGAACCGGAAAGGGAAATTAGGGCTAGATTTTTAAAAGGCTTTTAGATGTTATTTCATAAACCATGTGTAGCTTCAGACAATTTATGAAGGAAATTGTGAGTTTTAACTTGTAATTTTGGATGGATATTCTGATAGAAGGGTGGATTAGAGATGAAGCAATAATACCATTTATGGGCCCATTGCAATTACCCTTCTAATCATTCATTCAATAATTATTAATTGGATGTCTATATGCCAGGACCAATTTTAGGCTATCAAGACAGGAATTTTAGACATTACAGTTTTGTCTTGATAGCCTAAAATTGGAATGAGCAAGACAGTAAAACAAAGTTTCTGCCTTCATGAGCATGTGTTGCAGTGGGGGAAGATAGACAACAAGCAGCACAAATAAATAAATAGTGTTCATTTTAGTGGTAATGGTAAAGAGAAGGAATAAAGCAGGGAAAGGTGGCCAGAGCATGAGGGAGAAGGGTACACTTTTTGCACACTGTGCAGGACAAACACAATGTAACTAAGGAAAGCCTCTTGGAAAAGTGATCCAAGTGATGATCAGAAGGGAAGAGAATTAGGGGTAGTCTATAAATGTCTAGACAACAGTGTGCCAGGCAGAGGAAACAGATAGGAGTTGCCTGGCTAGTTGGGGTGGTGTTGCAGGGAAGAAGGAAAAGGAGAGAGCTATTTCAACAAAATTCCCTTAGTGGCCTGTGGGTTTGTTAATAAGGAGTAAGTCAAAGATCACATGTAGGCTTTAACCTGAATGACTTAGGTTAATGTATTTGATTGAAACAGCTTTTGTAGAATGGTCCTGAGGGGAAGAAATGAAGTTAGCTGAGCGAATATGTATAGCATGGGGTTAGGACTGGGAACTGGAAATCGCTGGCAGAGTTCTGGACTAGTTACTGGTAGAAATAGGAAAAGGACCTTACTTGATAGGAATATAAAGATTGATGAAGAGTGTTTCTTGCTTAACCATGGCTTGTCTGTTCAGCACACATACATTAGCACTTCCTGAGAGAGTAGCAATGTGCTGAATGCCAAACACACAGAGGTGCAATGTGCTTGCTGATAGAAAGAGTATTTGTAAATATAAAAAATTTGTTCTTTTTTGTATTTATAGTTTGAGAGAATGAGACAGCATAAATATTTAACTCCGACACAGGCCACTTATGATATATTTTGGAGTGTTGATTCTTAAGAGGTTCATTTTTAATCCGTTCACTCTATATCCAGTTCACCCATAGAACTGACTTGAGACCAAATGGCTGCATTCTTAAACAATTAACCAGCCTAAATACACCCATCTCTAGGACTCTATTTCCAAACAGCGTGTTTTGAGGGTGCTTCAAATGGATAGTAGGTACGCTAAAGATACTGATTCTTTCCGTCTTGGGCTGGCTGAACAGTATCTAGGGTAGCCAGTCGTTTTGTCTGGTAACCTTGGGCTTCCAACAGCCAAGCAATTCAGTACAAATATAATGTGTGCCATGTTTTTCCATAGGGTATATATACTCGCCTGAGAGGTAGAGAGGCAGAAAATGAGAAATCACCCCACAGGGGAGAGGACCATGCCACAATCCCTTCTCTTGTCAGGATTTTGGACATGCACACACATATCCCCAGTGTAAGTTTCAAGGCCCTGGGTTCGGGACTCAAATAATGGTTAGCCATGTAGGAGTCTAGCTCCTTAACCACTCTGCCACCTGATGGTCCCACCTCACTCTTTTTTGAATATACACTCCTTTCAATAACAAAGTTTTGAGCAGTACTCCCATTATATCTTATCTTTATGTATTGTTAAAGTTGTAAACATATTCTACTATCATTAACTAATATCTTAAGTCATAAAGGCCAAAGTTCATCAACAATTTTAAATCCCTATCTCAAATAATCTTCCAGACAATTTTATGTTAGTCCAACTGGCTTCTTGTCCGGTCTGTGTGTGTTTTCATTATCTTTACCTTGTATATGTGACAATAAATAGAGCCAGTACTAGGAGTGTGGAAATTTCAGCTTTCCTTCTTGTTGACTACACATCGCAGGTAATTGGTATTTTCCCTTTGTGATTTTTCTGCAAAAATCTGTTTAAGTTGTTTCTCCATACTGTGAGGGTTAGTTTGGTTCAAAGTACGTGATGTAATCCTTAGATTCCCTTAGTCAGATCTAAGTAAACTGCAGTAGATGATGATATATGGCGTACCACAAGCAAAGGCGTACATGAAATGACCAAAGCCAACCCTCCCTACTGAATAAGTCCCACTCATCCTCAGAAACCACCAGCAGGTGTGCAGCACAAGTGAGGGTACTGTGTAACAAATTCAGATATTAAATACTGGCAAAACTATTGATTTAAACTATTTTTAAAAACAAGTACAATTTTTAACGTATTCATCTGCACCTTATTTCAGAGACCACTTTTGTCATGTCTTGGATCTATTGCCTTCCTCCTTAACCTAATGTAAAGAGCTGTCAGTTACCACGCACTTCCATAGACAAAGCACAGTGCAGATCACATCATTTCATCCTTATAGCCACCCTTCGAAACAGGATTATTATCTCCATTTTACAAATGAGAAAACTGAGGCTTAGAGTGATTTATTTATTTGTTCAAGATGACATTGCATATAAGAAACAGATTTGAAATAGGAGGTCTTTCCATCTTAACTACTGCCTTTCTTCTCTTAGAATCCAACAGAATTTCCATTCTTGCATATAAAGAAATAAGTATTTTAAAAAACAATGAATTTTTTGGGTGGCGTGGTGGTTAAGGTGCTGGATCCCTCATGGCCAGCTGTGTGGTTTGAGTCCCAGACCCAACAGCTTGAAAATCACGCCAGTCACATGTGCGCATGCACCCGAAGTCTCAAAGGTGCTGGAGGAGAAGGGACTGTAACATGGCCATCCCCTGGGGAGTGATTTCTCACTTTTCCTCTCTCTCACTCACTCTCTCTGTCTCTGGCAAGCACACATTTCCTGCAGCAAAACTAAAAAAAAAAGATGAATTTTTAGTTTTCAAGACACTGCAGGAATACTGCTGTGGGTGCTGTGTGTCAGTTTCCCAGCTGAAATTGCAGCGCCGTGGCTGGTTTGTGTCCATGCCACAAATCTGGTTGCTATGGCACCCTTCACATAGGACAATATTTGTCAGCTCCAGGTGGTTGGCATAGCAGACAGGCTTACTTAGGTGAATATGAGCAATGATTTCATGAGTTATGAGAAAGCATCCCAAGAGAAAAACAGTCTCTGGGGACTTCAGTGTGGTTGGCTAGAGATGTTCACATTTTATACTACTCTGCTATAAAACTTCAACTTCAATCAGTTGAGTTATAGTTGAATGGCTAAAATATTATGAGTTGGGTTCCTTCCTATAGAAGATAATATACTGCACTAAAGAAATAAATGTTACTGGCCCAGTGAAAAATGCTGTATCTGAAGTGGTGGCAGAATTAGGCCTTTTAATTGCCTGTCATTGATTTAAGTCATTTCTGTAGTCAGAATTTATTCTCATTGAGCATGATTACATCCAGATAATATTCTCTTCCAGTAAGAAGGGAAGAACAAAGGAAAATAAATAAAGCACAGTTTACTAGAATCTCATAAAAGTTCTTGCACAAGAAGTGAAAGAAGCATGGGAAAATATGAGTTCTCTTATAAAAACAAATTTTTCCTTGAAGTCACTGCAAGATTGCAATTCACATAACATATTGGTGTGTGTATATGTTTATACAAGATGAGGCTGTATTACCAGAAAAATGTGAATCAAAGTCTCTTTGGTAGCTACTGTCATTTTTTAAAATGACTAACAGCATATATAATTTACTTTTAAAAGGCAGTTTGTTGTTCATTTCTGAATTTTTTTAAATCCATGTTTACTTTCTCAAAAGACTATATCTAGGGAGTGAGAACCCCCCTTTTTTTAATTATTCTCTATTTTAAATGTGTCCTATTCTGTCCAATACTAACAAAATATTGTAACACTGAAAACTTTCCTATTCACACACATGACAAATTATATCTAGTTCATATCAATGCGATGCCTTCCGTGTTAAATGCCTTAAAATACTATGCTTAAATATAAACCTACTTTCAAGCCTAAAACAAATGCTAGCTAACCTATTTTATGCATTCGCACCATAAAAGAATCCACATTTACAAGATAACATAAATCAGAGTGTTTGTTTTCTTATGATTCAAAGTACTTCTTTATAGTGAAAATGTTAGTCCCCTAAGCAAACTGAATTTCATAGCAGAATATTTCCAAAGTGAATGTGAGCCATCCTTCTATATTTAAATTAGTATTTACTTACAAAAACTCATCCAACACACAATTCAAAGGAAATACCGTCTTAAAAAAGGAAGTATATTTACAGTTCAAACATCATTGAATAAAAATGTGGTAATTAGGCATGGGCTATGTACATTGCCCATTCCTGTGGCTTTTCTGCAAAATCTAGTCCCTTGAATGTTAAATACAGACTGAGGCAAAAAGAGCCAGAAAAAGGGTTTCTGTGTTTTTGCTTGTACCTAGCAAGAAGAATTCTTTCTTTCTTTTTCTCTACATAAGTGAAAATAAGCTCTAATCATCCTGGGGTCTCTGGGATCATTGTGTACTAGTTACTAACAGGAAAAAAAACAACATGAAAACCTTGGTTTAAAAAGGGTTTTGCTTCAGCTCTGAGGGAGAAAATGCATAATCCTATTACGCTTAGTTATCAGCGCCATGTGAAAGCCTGACTGCCTTGATAATCACCATGGAGCCCTGTAGTCCTTAGCTGGTAGATAGCTAGATTTAATTAATAGAACAGATGACTGGATAAGCTTCCCCATTTATTTTACTGATCGGTGTACGTTCTCTCCCCTGTCTCCCAAATTAAGATTTTTGGTTGATTTGTTTCCCTGCTTTCCTTCTGCAAGTACTATTTAGTTCCTGACGAAAACGCTGCAGCAAGATAACTCAGTAAATGTGGTTTCTGGAAGGGTGGAAGGCTTTGGGCAAGTCTGGGTTTTAGCCCTGAGACCATCTCCAGTTGGGTGCATGCTTTCCTTCTGCTCTGAGTTTACAATTGCTAGTATACCAAATGGTGATATTAATGTTTCGAGTGTCTCAAGGGGACGAGATAATCCAGAAAAGGACCTCATGCTGCACTTAGTCTGGGTGTCGGTCCAGTAATAAACTCTATTATGGTGATGTTCTCATTATTACTGTTCCTCATCTCTTTAACAATTCTTAGAGGTTTCACTCCGATTCAAACCTAGTGTTCCTGCCTAGAACTTCCACAAGGTGTCAAACCCTTTGTAAAAATATTGATGATTTAACCTTTCTTCTCCTTACTACTACAACTCTCATTTTTATCAGTGTAAACCCAGTCATCTAGATGAAATTTCTGTTACTCACACTACCTGGTAGAGTGGTGGACATATATACTTAATATGTATTTAGTGGCTAAAGTCTGGGTAAGTAAAGGTGGAAATTATGTAAACAAATATATTAAGTTATATTTTTATTTGTATTTTATACTCTACTTTCTTTCAAAAGGATTTGGACAAGCTTTTTTTTTTTTTTTAATCTACTTATTCCCATTGAGTTATGAGTGATGACTAGAAGAGAACAGAAATCCTTGGTTTGAATTACAGCATTGCCAAGTATGATTTTAGACCTATTATTTTAGCCTCTCTTAGTCTTCCTTCCTCCATAAGATGGAGATAGTAATCCATTTTTTAAGTTATTGATTAAATGACCCATTGTATGTGAAATATTTAGCATCCTGCCTGGTGCACTGTATCAACATTAACAATGCAGACACCTTTTAGCAGAGTATTTGAATGGCATAGGCATATGAGAGATTTTTTTAAGAGTTGATTGGATTTGTAGACCCTATAAACCTTTTTCAGACGATTTATATCAAGGAAAATACTCTCAAATATGTGTTAAAAATTGCAACATTTCAACAAATTCCAAACATTTAAGAAATTCCAATAGTAAGTATGCATGGTTGTGATAAAGAAATAATGGAAGCAATGTTACCAATACAGCATTTTAGCATATTTAGTAAACACTGCAGTTATAGAAAATGTGTATCTCCAGTCATACTACAAAATGCTTAAAGCCTTCCTATGCTCTAGAATTTTTTTCTTTCCTTTTTTTTTTCCTTTTCCTTTTCTATAACTATTTTGTGAATTGACAAGTTTACTAAGCTCCTGTGTGTTTGGCACTGTGTCAAGTGCTCTGGGAGCTGCTGAAAAGCAGAGATACTCAAGTTCACAGACTTCTGTAACTTGATTTCAGAGAAAGCTGTTCAAGGCCATGTGTACCAAGAGCCAGATTGCCTGGCTGATTTGCAGGCTGAGTGCAGTCTGAGGCCATTTACCCAGACATTTTAATAACTGTCTTATATTAACTGACTGTCTTACAAAATGCAGTTTTGTTCATCTCCCTACAGTCAAAATTCTATCTTCTATTTTTATTAGAATCGGATTATTAAACAGGGAGAGATAAGAAATGTTACATTTAAGAATAAAATTGAAAAAGAAGAACTATTTGGGGTTGATGTCAGGGACAAAGACTCAGCAGCTGAAGCTGTAGTTCCTGCGGTTGTGGAGCCTGCTGTGTCAGAGATCACAGTATGAAATCACATCAGCCAATTGCATTAGAGCTTGTCAACAATGCTTTCCTAGCAAGAAAGGGATAGACAAACCTTAACTTTCCTGTGATGTTCATATGTATTTCCTGGATTCAGTTGCATGCATGTGGCTAGGATTGGAAAGGGTAAAGTTTTGTGCCCAAGGTCAAGTAGCTAGCTAGCCACTTTGTCAGGTCATTTTGTTTGGCCACCTCTTCACTCCTCTCTGTGGCAACAACTTGTTTTATGAAAGATTTTGTCCTAGGGCCTACAGGTGGTGTGGTGGTTAAGACACTGGACTCCAGCATGGCTGAACATGGTTCAAGTCCCAGACCTGGTGGCTTGAAAATCATCCTGGTGCATGTGCATGCATGCCCAAAATCCCAGATGGAGAACAAAGGAGAAGGGATTGTGATGTTGTGATGTGGCCATCCCCCTTGGGGAATGCAATTTCCCTCTTACTTACTCTCTGTTGCTCTCTGGTGAGTTTTTGCCCTATGGCAAAAACCTTAGAAAAAAAATTTTCTGGACCAGCCCTGTAGCCCAGCATTCCCCAACCTTTTTGGCACCAGGGACTATTTTCATGGAAGACAGTTTTCCCATGGACTAGGGGGACAGGAGGGTTCTGTGTGGTTTCAGGATGGTTCAAACACATCACATTTACTGTGTTCTTTATTTCTATTATTATTACACTGTAATATATAATGAAATAATTATACAGCTGACCATAATACAGAATCAATGGGAGCCCTGTGCTTGTTTTCCAACTAGATGGTCCCATCTGAGGGTGATGAGAGACAGTGATTTGCTTATGTCTGGTCTACTGTGTAATCTCATTTTGGTTGCTGTCACCACAGAAAACCCTGCTTCACAAAGATAGGATGTTAAAAATGAAAGCATACTTTTCCATGATTTGGGGGCAATATCAGATACTCCATGTTGACTTTAATCCAGAACATATTGAGATTTGGAGGTGTCTCAAACATACTTTTAAGGTCACTTCATTTGCAGTCTTGAGCAGTTAACCCTTTTTTTATCACGAAGTTGATTCACCTGCTTATTCACAAACACATCGTGGATCCATTCCTTCCCAGTTCAGGGGCCTTTTGTGGTTGGGAAGTAATGCTCAAGCCCTAGAAAGCTGAGATAAGGTGATCACACATCAGCTGGGAGAACAGGCCCTTGCTCAGTCTCTCTTCAAATCTCTGCTAACATTTGTAACAGGTCAGAAATCCCAATGTTAACTCATCACCCCCATAATTCCAGTTTGGATTTGAATGCAGTCACTCTATTTGAATGCAGTTGTCTGTCTTCTCTGAAGTCACAGATTGAGTTTGTTGAGTAGGTTGAATATGTCACACAAGTAAGCAAGTTTTGCCACCCATTCTGTGTCACTGAAATGTGCTGCCAGGGTGACTGGTTTTCTGAAAGAAGTTTCTAGAGCAGCTCTCTTAACTCAAAAACTCTGGCTAGTGATCTACGTTAGAAAGTCATCTTGCTTCTGTGTATAAGAGAAGACATGTGTGCCCTGTGTCCATCTCCTCACAGAGCTGTGTGAACAGATGTAAGTTAAGCGCTTGTCCTTCACTGTATTAGGTCATTGGAAAAGTCATAACATATTTTTCTATGCAAAAATGTGTCATGACTTTTTCAGTAGCCCAGTAGTTGGTCATTTTAATCATATCCTGCAAAACGCTGTTAAGTTCAGGTGACGTTTTTCAGCTAATCAGCGTTTCTCTCTGGATGACCCAGTGCATAGACTCATGTTCAGAATCAACTGCTTTGATCCAAGTACTGAAACCAGAAAGCATTCTGCTTATGGCAACCTCTCCCCCCATGCATATATCAACACAAAATGACCAATTCAGTTTTCCTGATATGTTTTCATTCAGAGACTTAAATGTTCTGCAGCCATGGTGTTGGTTAACAACAAAAGTGCACATAAGATATCTTCATGCACAGCCTCCTGAAAAATATCTTGTACAGAAGCAAGCATTGTTGCCTTGTCAAATCAGTAGACTCATCAGCCTGGATTGCATACCACGGTGACCCATTAGTCTCAACGGTTGTGCCTCAGTATCCTCTGCTATTTCATCATTTTGTCTAGTAACAGTGCTAGCTGAAAGAGGAACACATGCCACCTTTTGAACTGTAGCCTCTCTAAGAGTTCAAGACAAATGTCCCCAGCAGCAGGCAGAATCAACTCTCTACTAATAGTAAAGGGCTTCTTAGCTTTAGCGATGTGGTTAGTCACCAAACATGATGCTCTCAATGCAGGCACATTTGATGAAGTGCTGGCCTTCAATAATTGCTTCTGTTCTTCATGTTCATTTTATTTTTCTTTTGAAAAGCTCCAAAGGCTTATCTTTTAATGGAGGATGCTTGGTCTCCATGTACTGAAACAGTTTCAAAGGTTTCCTGGCTTCTTTGGATAGCTACTCACCACATATACAAAGCAGGCTTGGAAAATGTGAATCACCTGTTGTAATAAACGCATAATTTAAGTAAGACTCCTGGTATTTTCTTTTAAATTCAGCTTTATTTCTGCTAATAGTCTTAGAATCTTCTACTGTCTCATCATTAGGTCTTTGTCCTTTTTCAAAGAAGCTCTTCAGTGACATTTGTATTTTGCTTATTTTGGCTAGGGTTAGCTTATGGACCTACCAAAATTGTGACTGAGACAAGTATGCAGTGCAGGAAAGAGGCACAGATCGAAGTGGTAAATAAAGTAGTGGGTGGGTCATGTGTGTACTAGAATAAGTGTCAGATTTTGACTTAAAGCCTACCACCAGATGCAGCCTAATTTTCACTTGCCACTCACTGAAAGGATTTTGGTAGGAGTTTGCAAGCAATTGATTCATTATGGTCTCTGTGCATTCAAACTTCTCTGTTGATGTTAATCAGTATTCATAGCCACTCCCCAGTACTGGCATCATCACCTTAGCTCCACCTCAGATCATCAGTCACTAGATTCTAATAAGGAGCACACAACCTGGATCCCTCAATGTGCAGTTCACAATAGGGTTTGTGCTCCTATGAGAATCTAATGTCCTTGCTGTGTTGACAGGAGGCGGAACTCAGGCAGTAATGTGAGAGATGAGCAGATGTAAATATAGATGAAGCTTTGCTCATTTGCCTCTCACCTTCTGCTGTGCACTGTTCCTAGCAGGCCACAAACAGGTGGGCATGGTGGGACTGAGGACCCATGCTGTAGTGTATCCTAATGGTTAAGGGAAGCCAGATCCTAAATGACTGACCATGGTTTGAGTACTGACCCCCTGACCGACTGTGGTTCAGTCCCTGACAAAGCCGAAAAATGTGTCGGATGTGTATATGTGTGTCTCAGATCCCTTTAGGATGGAGAAGAAGGGGTTGTAGCATGACTTTGTTATGGAAAGGGGATATTTTCTCCTCTCCTTTTTCTCTGGAGAGTGCATGTGCTATCTGGCTTTCTTTGTTTTTCTTTTTTAAATCTTTTGCAGGCTCTCTTTTTTCTCTTACACATTTTTAAAAAATGAAAATTTTATAACTTCAATAAAAATAATACCTGAACCATGATGAAGCGAGTAATTTTTAAAAAGAAATTAAATAGAAAGCTTCAGAAGTTACTTAACTTACTATCTAATATCCATGGTGAGCCAAACATCAAAGCTTCCCTAAAATAAATATACTTAAAAAGCTGAAAATCAGGCCCGTTGTGTTATGGCAGTTAAGGCAGCTGAATCTCACAGTACCAACTGTATAGTTCAAGTCCCAAACCCAGTGCCCTGAATGACATGACAGGCATGTGTGCAAACATGACCAAAATCCCAAGAAGGAATCAAGGAGAAGGGATTATGGCGTGCCTATTTTTCCTGGGGGTGCTTTCTCACTTTCCCTCTTTCTTTCTTTCTCTATCTCTCTCTGGTTAGTTCATGTGCCCTATCACAACTTAAAATGTGCACACATACACACACACGGAAAAAAAGCTGAAATTCATGTACAGGTATATAATTTTTGACATAACTTCATTTTAGTAACTGTTTATGTCATAACTTATTAAAATAAGCCTACTTTACTATCAGTCAAATATTATTTACTAGTTAATATGAATTTACTAGGTGATTACAAAGACCTAATATAAGGGGTTCTTCAAAAATTCTTGGAAAATGTATTTTATGAAAAAACTTTACAAGGATTTCAATTTTTTTTGGCAACAAAATAAACTTGAATTTTAATTTCATTTTTTCATGAGCTATTTGAAGTACCCTCATACAATAAGAAAGCTAATTTATTCCAGAAGAAAGTGAGAAGTTAAATTTAAAAATAGTATCAGTCTAGAGTTAGGTTTTATATCATCATTTCTAAAAGAGTATTTTAAATGGCTTAGAGTGAATTGAAGTTAAAAAGAAGGTGGTACATTTCGACTGAATTCCTGTTAAAAACTCAAAACACCTAGAACAGGGCAAAAACAGGAAGTACATGATACAAAGGACCATTTGGTAGATGGGTAAATAATTGAGCCAAGTAGAAAATTTTACTTAGAAAGATGAAATCAAGAAAGTTGTCAAAGTTTCTGATTTGAGAAATACTGCATTGTCAGAAAAGTCATGAAGTGTTTTTGCATAGAAAAACAGAAATAAAAATGTCATGACTTTTCCGATAACCCACACTCTCTTTAATAAGGGCACCAGTATCTAACAGGAAGAGTAAATAGCAGGCTCTTTCTCTGTTCGAGGGACATTTCCATACAGCACCAAGCTGACCAAATAGAAGTGTCCTGAGGTACTTGTCCTAGAGTAATTATTGGGATACCAGTAGGAGGACTACACTTGTTTAGGTCATTTGAAAGAACAACACAGACAGGGTCTCACTATGTCCTTGTCCTCCTCCAAGTAGATAAGACCACAGGCACACACCACTATAGCTTGCTTTTTTAGGGCAAACTAGGAATGGAACCTGAGCCTCCACATGGCCTCAGCCTGCCAAGTAGCAACATCAGCTAGTGTGTGCTGCCACAGCTGGGCCTTTCCTTCTTTCTTGTAACTGAAACTTGGTTATATTTAGCCATTAAATAATAGTTTTACAAGATGCATCCACTTTGGAGATTCCAACCGAATTATAAATATGCTTATCTCCTCTGGGAAGTACATAAAAGGAATTTAAAAAAAATTATTTGCAACTCTTTCTTGTCATTTTATGAGGCACCAAGCTAATCATGGTGTTACTTTCTAAGTAATAAAAAGGAAAGAAATGAACCATTTTTAAGTGACAAAAGGGAACCATGAATGCAAGGCTCAGAAATCATTGACTTATATCTGACAGACATCGTCTGTCCCAATAAACAGCAACAAATTAGTTAAAGAACGTCATTTTACAGTCTTAAGCCTAGAAATCAAGTTTATACTGAAAAGAAATACAAGAGTATAAGGGATTTGGTGAGTTTGGTATTAAGGCAAAATGCCTTGCCATTTGTCATTTTCACAGACTGGTATAAGGGGCTCAGGAGGTTTCTTTACCAAGAGAGCAGAGAGTAAGAAACTCTTCCCTACCCGCCTCAGGGGATCTGCCATTGAAGTCTAGATAACTCCAAACTGCTTTGAAAATGCATTTGATTCTCTAAAACTGATGAGCAGTGAAACAAACCTATTCAGTCACTGAAATAGTGTTTTGGGGAGGAAATTAAATCCTTTTCAAAAGATGTCATTTCACAATCTATCTTAGTGTACTAAAAGTTGGATGGCTTCCATTAAAAAAAAAAAGGACATAAAAGACAAAAAGTCTTTGAGTAATATTTAGAGTGAAGTTGTGTGCATGTGTGTAGTAACAAAGCATATCCAGTTTTTCTGAGAATTAACTCTGTTCACTTTAGTTTTATTATGACTCATTCAGTATTCAATATTCCCATAAACTTAGGCTATATACCTATTCTTTTCCAGAATTACGGTGGCCATTTGGGAATTAAACATGGAAAAAGGCAGAAGTCCCTGTCCTCAAAGCCTCTGTAATCTGAAACCATGTAAAGTTTGTTTTTCACTCATGTTGGGAGCAAGAGACTCTACTTCACATGCAGGCTGACTGAAGCTCTGCCACCTCAATAGGTAGTTTCTGAGGTCACCTGGACACTGGTGTCTCCACTGGTGATAAAGAGAGAGAGTGAGTGGCAGATTAACCCACATGCCTTTGGCCAGAATTTCTCCAATGGCCAAAACGCAAGGGAGGCAGACAATTATAGTCCACTCATATGTTTGCTAAATAGTTAGCTGGTCTCTACCATAGTATTATTTTAAAATTCTTAATCTAAAAACATGTTTACTATAGTAAAAACAGCCTTCTATTTAAAACTGAACTGGAAAGCTGAGACTCATGTGCCACATCCAGTGTATTTATTAATTTGTTAAAGACAAATAAGGGTAGGCATCTCAAGAAATACAGACCTTGGTAACCACGTTCTTTTAATCAGAGCTCAGGTTTGCCCAGTTGGATTTTCAGAAACGTATTGATGAATTCACTTTTTTATTTTATTTACCCTCCATTTTCCCTGAAGTTACAAGTAAGCAATAGAAAAGCAAAGAATACAATCATGATCCTGGAAGTAAATCAAATATTAAATTATACACAACTAAGTTCATTACTGTGGTGGCAGCAATAAGCTCCTTAAAAAAAAAAAAAAAAACAGAGTCCACAATGTTCAAAACTCCCTGTTGATGCCATGGAGCTAGAACAGGACCCTTTTCTTTCCCTGCCTTCCTTCCAGGCAACACTCTCCCTTACTTCAGTCTCATTATCACATTCCCAGGTCAAGGCTCTTAGGAAAGGAGAAGTTTAGCCAGGAGTTTAAAGGACAGGAAGTGACTCAGCGCCCACCCCACAGGGGCAGGTGTGTGGGTAGTAAGAGAAGGCGGAAGAGAAAATTCCAGATTAGAAAAGTAGCCCAGATGGGAAAGTGAACAGGGCTGGAATTTCAGAAATGACAGTGACATCAGCATTAGTGATATTCCTCTACTTTGTCATAAAAGCATCCCAAAGCACTGCAATGAATTATTTCCTGCCTATTTTCACAGCGTGATTAGAAACAAGGATGGTGGTAAATACTTGAAGCAGAGTTGCATAGGTTTTTGGTAGAATTTATTGGTAGTGGAGTTTGAGTTTTGCTAATAGAAACCAGGGAGAATTCTGTAAACTTAAGATTCTTTTTTGTTTTTGTTTTTTGTGTTTTGGGATTGCTAATTTCAGATACTCTAAATTAGCTGATGTCATTATTGTATTCTGAAATAAAAGAGGTTATGACATATATAATTAATAATATGCAGTTAAAATGCAAATAGAAACCTCCTGATGAGAAAAGAAATTCCTGGACAGTGGTACAACATTAAGGCAATGCTCTGTGAGGCTAACCCACATGGCAGTGCTCTGAGTTTGTGTCCAGAGACCTTCTTGAATACACCTGGGCACGTGTGGGTGGCTGAAGATGGAAGTGGATTGCGTCATGAGGACCCTTTGGAGGTGTCTCTCTCACTCCCTCTATTACTCTCTCTCTGTCCCTACTTCTCCTGCTCTGTCTCTCTTGCTCATGGAAGAAAGAATTTTTTAAAGAATTATTTCATTTTTCATTCATTTATTTATTTTAATTTGACCAGAGAGAGGCACACAGAAAGAGAGAAAGAGAGATGAAGTAAGAAAGCAAGCCACCAGGTCCAGGACTCAAACCATGGTTGGCCATGTGGGAGTGTCCAGCACCTTAACCACCTGCTGGACAGAAAGAAAGAAAAAGTTTACTAGTACCTGTGTTATACTCTAAGGATACTTTCCATACTAAAGAGAAAGAACTCTTTAGAAACTTTATCTATGCGGGACTAGCAGATGGCATAATTGTTACATCGCTGGACTTCCATGTAGTCAACTGCAGTTCAAATCTTAAACCTGGCTTAAATTGCACACTGGGTGTGTGTGCATAAGTGTCCAAAATCCTGAGGGGAGAATGGAGAAGAAGGGATTGCTGCATGGCCATCCCCCCTGGGGAGTGATCTCTCACTTTCTGTATCTCTGTCTCTCTTTCTCTGGCAAGCACATGTGCCCTATAGCAAAAATATCTCTTTAAAAAAAAAAAGTTCACTCCAGGTGCATGTGCATGTGTGCCCAAAATCCCAAGAGGAGAATAGAGGAGAAGGGATTATGGCATGACCATTCCCCTGGGGAGTGATTTCTCACTTTCCATCTGTCTGTCTCCGTCTCATGTGCAAACCCTGTCGCCCACCCCACAGGGGCAGGTGTGTGGGTAGTAAGAGAAGGCGGAAGAGAAAATTCCAGATTAGAAAAGTAGCCCAGATGGGAAAGTGAACAGGGCTGGAATTTCAGAAATGACAGTGACATCAGCATTAGTGATATTCCTCTACTTTGTCATAAAAGCATCCCAAAGCACTGCAATGAATTATTTCCTGCCTATTTTCACAGCGTGATTAGAAACAAGGATGGTGGTAAATACTTGAAGCAGAGTTGCATAGGTTTTTGGTAGAATTTATTGGTAGTGGAGTTTGAGTTTTGCTAATAGAAACCAGGGAGAATTCTGTAAACTTAAGATTCTTTTTTGTTTTTGTTTTTTGTGTTTTGGGATTGCTAATTTCAGATACTCTAAATTAGCTGATGTCATTATTGTATTCTGAAATAAAAGAGGTTATGACATATATAATTAATAATATGCAGTTAAAATGCAAATAGAAACCTCCTGATGAGAAAAGAAATTCCTGGACAGTGGTACAACATTAAGGCAATGCTCTGTGAGGCTAACCCACATGGCAGTGCTCTGAGTTTGTGTCCAGAGACCTTCTTGAATACACCTGGGCACGTGTGGGTGGCTGAAGATGGAAGTGGATTGCGTCATGAGGACCCTTTGGAGGTGTCTCTCTCACTCCCTCTATTACTCTCTCTCTGTCCCTACTTCTCCTGCTCTGTCTCTCTTGCTCATGGAAGAAAGAATTTTTTAAAGAATTATTTCATTTTTCATTCATTTATTTATTTTAATTTGACCAGAGAGAGGCACACAGAAAGAGAGAAAGAGAGATGAAGTAAGAAAGCAAGCCACCAGGTCCAGGACTCAAACCATGGTTGGCCATGTGGGAGTGTCCAGCACCTTAACCACCTGCTGGACAGAAAGAAAGAAAAAGTTTACTAGTACCTGTGTTATACTCTAAGGATACTTTCCATACTAAAGAGAAAGAACTCTTTAGAAACTTTATCTATGCGGGACTAGCAGATGGCATAATTGTTACATCGCTGGACTTCCATGTAGTCAACTGCAGTTCAAATCTTAAACCTGGCTTAAATTGCACACTGGGTGTGTGTGCATAAGTGTCCAAAATCCTGAGGGGAGAATGGAGAAGAAGGGATTGCTGCATGGCCATCCCCCCTGGGGAGTGATCTCTCACTTTCTGTATCTCTGTCTCTCTTTCTCTGGCAAGCACATGTGCCCTATAGCAAAAATATCTCTTTAAAAAAAAAAAAGTTCACTCCAGGTGCATGTGCATGTGTGCCCAAAATCCCAAGAGGAGAATAGAGGAGAAGGGATTATGGCATGACCATTCCCCTGGGGAGTGATTTCTCACTTTCCATCTGTCTGTCTCCGTCTCATGTGCAAACCCTGTAGCAAAAAAATCTCAATCCCCCCGGCCAAAAAAAAAGAGAAACTTCATCTTCATTACTTTTAGTAAACAGTGGACTGTTTTAAAGCTGTACTTACAGTCTTAAAGGACATGTAAGAAAAGATTGGAAAATTTCTAACAAAAGATTAGCCATTGGAATTATCCTGGAACTCCTGAGCTATTTCTTTGAGTAAAGAGTTCTGTTCTCTACTGAAAGACTCCGTTAATAATGTGAATAAGTAGAACATACTCCACCTTTTAGTCCTATTGAGGGGTTTGGTTCATTAGAAAGTGTGTGATTCCTTCTGTTCCAAAGAGAATCCTTTCTCCCAGAGACTTTATTTTGAGGCTGTGATGCAAATCCGTGGTGTTCCTTTTTAATGTGAATGAAAACATTGAGGAAAGGAAGTGTGGAGGCTTGGAATCTCAACCCAAGCTTCTAAGGTCAGAGGGCCACCGAGATTCAGCTCCACTGTTAGCACTGTTAGCGGCCAGAAGCATGAGAGAGGACCGTTATCTGCACCCTGCTCTGAAGCTCTCTCAGTTCTCTACGTACACGTTAATCAAGCTTCTTTGGGGTGCTGGACACTGTGCTGGTACGAGAGAAGCAAAGACAATGCTGATGGACGAAAGCCCATAATCAGAGAAATTCCAGTGCCGAGGTAAGTGTAGGGTTAGAAGGACACAGGGTACAAGAAGAGACAGTGAACCTTGGCTCACCTTCTGTGGTGAGAGTGGAAGGTCACGTGGTCAGAGGGATTTCTCAGACAAGATACAAGAAATAAGAAGCGGAGGGAAAAGAACTGGCTAGTCAGATGAAGTCGGAAAAGACAGAGGGAAAAGTACATACAAAGGGCAGAGGATGGAAGTTGGGTCTGTAGGTGGCTGTTACGGAGCCATTTTGAGTCGTTTAGCTTCACTGACGTCCAGGGTTGTGGGCAGTTGAGACACAGGAAAACATGCCAGGATCTGTGCTGAGCCTAAGAGAAGTTCTTCTGTTTATGGAAGTTTGCATTTTACTTTAAATGGATATGTGAATGATGAAGGATTCTAAGGAGCAGAGTGAGTGATCAGCTTCGAGTTCTGTCTCTGAAGTTATCTTTGCATGGCGTTAATTGTGTCCTGAATAAAATGTACAAGTTGTCTTCAGAACATAAGATTTCCTACTATTTTATGGGAATACGTTCTAGAAAGTCTTGACTTTCAAGGCAGCACTTTATGTTTCTGAGCTTCTGAGAGATTCTGTCTTCATCCTGTGATTTTAAGCTTTGCCAACATCAGCTGTTGATTGCCTGTGTGTCTCTCATTTTTTTTAAAGTCAGCCATCTGGGTCCACCATGATGATATCTTGGCTTGAATAGAGTCAGAATTTGTCTGAACCTCACATTTACTGGTATGCAAGGAGGCTATCATGAAAAATAAATAAATAGGTCATCACTCTAAAAGTGAAATTTCTTTTTAAAATTTACATCTGAGCCTGTTCAGTGAGACAGCTGTCCAAAAGTGTTTAGAAGCTACAGGGTGGTACATCTTCTTGTAGCATCCATTTTCCTCACATTTGAAGGAAATGTTTTGTACTAAAACAAATGTGGGCATGTCATATTCCAAACACATATTGGAGGGAACGAATAAATTAATTGAGGATAACCATTTATTTTCTTCTGCCATTTCTACCAATGGAAAACTGAAAAAAGAAAAGTACTCATTTCATTTAATAATAACTCCAATTTTTAATTGCCTGTTCTGTGTCAAATTACATAATTTATTTGGTTTGAGAAATGCAAATGTGAAGTCTAAAACCCAGTGCCAGGGACCAGGATGTAGCAGTAAACTGAATGTCCTTCCTTATTCTGGAGTTTCTCTCATCCTTACCAATACTCTTAAAGAATACATAAAGTTATACATGTTTTATGAATGAGGAAACTGAGACTTTGGGATGTAATACAGTCTTCTCAGGGACCCTCACAGTAAAACCATACTCACTGCTGCCATCGTCTTCCTTCTTCCGGATTTATCCCATTTTTTAATATCTAGAAAATAGCAATGGCCACCAATTATCATTATTATTCATCATCTGCCATACCCATCTACAAGCTTCTCCTTATGTTAGTTATTAATAGAAGCCACAACAGCCACAGCCACCACAAACCTGTACTGAGCCCTTACAGCTTGCAAATTCACTAAGCTTAGAATTAAGACTCAAAACGAAGTTAGTTACATGTAACAGGTCATGTACTGTTTTTAAATGGCCAAAAATCACAGTGTGGTGGTGACCATAAGTTTTAGAAGGCTTCTTGGAGAAAGTGTCTGCAAGCTACAACTTCAAAGAAAGAGAAGCCTTATCTAAGCAGAGTAGAAGGGAAGGTCTTCTAGACAAGTCCAACTATTCAGTGCTCAAAAGAAGCTCACCGCATTAGATCACACATTTTCTTTCTGTTTCAGAGACCAAAATAGTCATAGCTGGATGTGGTTATGCTTCACAGGAAGGGAGGCATTCTGCTCTAATGAAAGCATCCCCACATCTGCACTTCCCCAGGGATGGGCTCTTTCATGGACAAGCTGGCTGATTCCCTTGGAAGTATGAATGAGACAGCCTCTGGGAGTTGGGTTTCCTCCAGGGCATTATCCAGGGAGATCTTGGGTGGTCCAGACCGACAAGGGCTCAAACCTCTCAGGAGAGGACCTAATCCTTTGCTTATTACAAGAATTGCCCAGCTTCTCCCAGAACCTTCAAGATGAGAAATATCTTTGGACCAAATCTTACTTCCCAGCGCTATTCCCAACCAACATCTGGAAGGCCTTTAAATTGTGTGAGATTGCATGGCATTGATTTGTTATTGATTAAGGCTTATGCCTGGCACTCTGCCCAACATCAGCCCCAGCAACTGTAGCAGCAGACTTCTCAAACAGAGTGAAACTGAAGGCTATGAAAACCCAGCATATGCTCCTCAGCCTCCTTAAATCAAACCAGTAAAGGAGAAAGAAAACAGGAAAGGTTTTTCAGAGGGCAGAAGACCCCTTCTCCAAAGACCTTTGATCAGCAGCAATGTGGAGGTCCTTTGCTAGGAATAAGCCATGGTTGTAGTCCATTGTGGTTTGCGACTAAGGCAGAGCATAAAAGTGCTTCTCTGCTCTTCCTCTGTTCAGCATGTGTTGGCACACACTGGAGCTCTGCTATGCACTAGGGCAAAAAGTAAGGCAACCTCTGCCCTTGATGAGCTTGTGTTCTAGTGGGAAAGCAGTTGTATATGAAGAACATCTCACCATAATCTCATAAGGACTATAATAGTTGTATGAAAGCCCAGAGAAAAGCCAGGCCAACCTAGGGTTCAGGAGATGGTGTCTTAGCAAACTCTTAATAGAACACAAAAGGGGGTAGTTAAGAAGAATAAAGGAGGAGGAACATAACAAAGGACAAGAAGCTGCCTAACAGGATGTCAAACAGCAGCCTGGGGTTAGGGGACTCAGGGCAGTTCCTGCAACTAGACATGAAACCCAAAGTGGACAGAGGCCAGGTCAGAGAGGCACTATAGGCCAGGTAATGGGCTAGTACTTTATTCTGCAGGTGACAGGGAGGTGTGGAGTTTTAAGGAAAATGATTGTACTTGCATTTCAGAAATATAAGAAAGACAAAGAACTGAAGCAAGGAGTCCCAATGGGATTCTGTTGCAGTTGTCCTGGGAAATAAATGGGTGAGGATCCAAACCAAGGCAGAGGGAATAGAATTGAGGAGGAGAATAGGAATTTTAAAAGTACACATGACACACAAATTCAGCCGGTCCTGGGGTTGAGTGTGAGAATATGAGGAATGGAGGGAAAAAGAGTTATCTAGGAAGACCCCTAGTATCACACATATGGAACTGTTTTCAATTTATTCATTGATTTATCTAGCCAGATGCTTCTCATGTAACTAAATGTTATCTAGGATAATTTCTTTCTTTCTTTCTTTCTTTCTTTCTTTCTTTCTTTCTTTCTTTCTTTCTTTCTTTCTCTTTCTTTGAGAGAGATTTTTCATATAGGACATGTGTGCTCACTGGAGAGATAGAGACAGAAAACGAGACACCATCCAGGGAAGATGGCCACACTGCAATCCTTTCTCCTCTATTCTCTGCTTGGGATTTTGGACATGCACGCACACATGCCGAGCATGAGTTTCAAGCCTCTGGTTCCAGGACTTGAACCACGGATGGCCATGTGGGAGTTGAGCACTGTAATACGATAGTTAAACTGGGAAATCATAAAGTCGTTTAATGTGTATAACCAGTAATTGTGAATGGGATAGGATAGGATAGGACAGGACAGAAAATGTCAGATGGCCTTAAGTATATGAACTGTAACTGTTGTTTTCAGTCTATGTGTGTATGTTTGTGTACATGGGTGTGTACATGTTCACAGCTATATGAAGTGTTTTTCCACTAAAGATTGTCATCAAAACATTGAAAGCTCTATGATGTTCTTTGTCTATGATTGTGACTGATTATTCTCACATACAAATATGCTCTAGTCAGGTTTAATGATTGTTAAAAGGGAGAGTTAGTCCTTTGTAAGAAAACTAGAAAATCTTTTCCTGCTTTTATTCTTTCTAGAATAAATCTTGCAGTACTCAGTGCACTGGGAACTCCCATGTATTTGATGCAGAGGGAAAGGGTATCAGAGCCAGCAGAAACAATGCTCCCCAGCAGATATACAACATACCGCCCTTCTGAACGCAGGGCCAACATCACAAAGACATTGGTGCCCAAAGATAGTTATAGGTATGTGCCCCCGAGGCAGAATCACAACTAGAGGAATAATGTTTCCTTATTTTCACTTAGGGTTTAACAGTTGCAAAGTTCTTTCACAATACATTTTCCCATATTTACAGCTTACAACTGCTTTGGGAGCTTGGAAAAACCTGAATATTGGAAAGATGTGTTGGGTGTTTATTGACTTCAGGTCTGTAAATACTTTCCTCTTAATATAGTCATTCATGCATTCAGTCAATATCCAATAAACAGCCTTCCATGTGCAAGGCTCTAGGCCAAATACTGGAATTGTAAAAGTGCAATCTGGTTTCCAACCTGGTGATGTGTATTGGCAATGACATAATTGAAGAGGACATAATATTCACATATTTATTTAAGGATGCTTGCAGTTTTATCTACATTTGTATAGTATTCATGCACATGAATATGTTTATGTGTGTGCACGTGTTTGTGTGTGTTTGTGTGTGTGTGTGTGCGAAAGAGAGGTTATTCCTCTCCCTAAATTCCAAAATCAAACACTAATACCTCACAAGGAACAGAAAAGGACAAAGTTTGCAATCTTTTAAGCCTTCAAGGTATGTGAAGTTTTCTTTTTGGGCTAAATGTGAGTACTTTCAAGGTAGAATAAGCACATGTATTTTATGAAAACTATGAAACCTCAGCAAAATAAAATGAAAAACAAACCTGTTTATTTACAAAAAGCTTTTTGGACCCTTAAATTCCACCTAAAAATCTTGGATATGATGAATCCCCAATGCATTAGCCTCTATAAGACATTCTTCATCTTAATCTTTAACAATTATTTGTCAATATTTAGTTGTTTCTTATTGTTAATATTTACTTGTTCCTTATTTTGGAAAAACAAAAGCTTTCTAAATTTTTGTTCAGCACATGATATAATTTGAGCAGTCATGAAACATTAATTTTAATTATTGTAGGCATAAGAACAAGATACTTTTTTGCCTTTAAACATAAATGATTTGAAGTATTTGCATGAAATTTTAATGACTTTCCCAGTTGCCTCCTCCCATAGCAGATCTCTGAGTATACACCTCGGATATTCTCATAGTGAGAATGACCTTGCCAGGACGCCTACCTGGGAGACTCATGACCTCTTCAGGTCAGTGACCTGGGACTCTACATGAACCCTCAACTTCTTTCTCCCAGTCAGTAATCCACAGGAAGCTCATATCCCTGGCTCACAATTGACTTATTTGTCCAGTTTTTTTTTCTCATAACATGGAAAAATAATCTTTTGAAGGCATTTCCCTTAATGAAGCCCACATGTCTGATACAAATTTCTTTCCCAAGGTTCTCCTGTTTACTTAACATTTTAACACATCTTTGCCCTTGAGATTCCCTCATATCGGGCACATGATTTCTAATATTTTACTTATTAACTGGTAAGCATGTTGTAAACTATAATCGCAAGACTGTCTTCCCTACATGGTTTTTATATCCCATGAGAAACAGCGAGCCTTTTAGAATGAGGCTTTCACTGACATTTTTGAATGTCACATTTCATTCATTACTCTTATTACATCTTTTAAAAGAGCACTGTTTTGTATGAAGCATAGATTCTTGTGATGTAGCATCATTTAATAGAAAGAGTGTAATTTAAAGTTCTGTGGCATACTTTTCTGTGAAAAAAATAAATGATTTGTTAGATACTTGTCCTAAGAGGGATGTGAATGCAGGTTGATGGGTGGCATGTGGCCCCAAGGTCTGCCTGCAGGCACAGATGGAGGAGCATAACAATCTACTTTCACAAAAATCTCAGTTTCAAAATCAGTCAATGGGAAGAAGAGGGATTGTCTATGCAGAACCATTTGGCTAACCTTCTGGCTTAAATTTCACCTCATCTGCCAGGCTTTCACTGATCACCTTGTCCAAAATGCCTCCTCCCACTGTGAGACCTGGAGGACATTGTGCTTCTTTCCAGTGATTTTGCCTTCATGGGTTATAGTGATGCCTGGATGAGTTTTTGTCTTCTGCTCCACTTAAAGATCAGGTCAGGAGCTGGCCCCAGCCACACTTAAGTTCTCCCACAGTACTTAACAGCAAGCCTTCACATCAGCGGCACCCAATGGATGTCTGTGGAATAAATAAAGACAAATGCCTTCCTCTTCTGAAAGTCAAATGAAGAGAGGCTGAGAGAGGAAAATTAGAGACCAAACATCAGAATCACAGTTTTCCATGATAGGAAAGTCTGTAACAATAAACACCTTCACTCTAGTCACAGTGGCAAATACCACCAGGTGGCATAGGGGTTAAGGCACTGGACTCCTGTGAGGTCTACCATGGTTTGAGTCCCAGACCCAGTGACTTGAAACTGATGTTTGGTTTATTTACCTGTGTACCCAAAATCCCAAGAGGAAAATGGAGGAGAAGGGATAACAGTGTGGTCATCCCCCTAGAAGGTGATTTCTCACTTTTTCTCTCTCCATCTCTGTCTCTCAGGTGAGAACCTGCACTCTATAGCAGAAATTTCTCAAAAAATAGAAATAGTGGCAAATTTTTTGCTCAAGTGCATGTCTAATCACTTTACAGTGATTTAATCTTTACAACGGCTCTCTGAAGTATAGAAACTGTTGTTACTCCCATTCTGTAGATGAGGAGCTGAGGTTTGCAAATGCTCACCTAGGTAACATGAGATGGAGCCAGTATTTGGACTCAACGCTTGCGTTTAACTACTATCTCTTGTATCTACTTAGTCTACTTACACCCTCAGATAAAGGAATATCTTTTGAACAAATTGGTAGGCTCTTTTAGAAAGTTAACCTGGAAAACAAAATATATTATTCAATAATAAAAGAAACTTGAGTTTTACTTAATAGCTATACCAGCAGTTAAGAGCAAGATTAAATTAGAATGCATCTTAATTTTAAATTCCCCTTTACAACAATAATGTTAACCCTACAAAAAATTAAAATACTTTGTCTTAAAAACTTGCACTTTTGGTGAATTCACTATTATTACAAATTTGGATCATGTTTTGCTTTTGATTATATAAATATTTTGGGGAACCTCATAAACTCCAAGTATTCATCTAATTATTAAAACAAGATGTGAAAATTTTCTTTATTTGGTCTGATTTGTTTTTTGTTTTTTAAGTTGTGACCTTAAAACTTCAGTAATCAGAAAATACCGTTTTATTACATGGTATGCGTAAAGTGATGTACATCTTTGAAATTGTCTAAATACATATACAGGAAGTCAAAGATAAGTGGAACAGCTGTAACATAAAATCTCCACTTTGCAAATACCTAAGATATCCAAGAAGGGAGAGGTGGGAACATGGTGCAGGATCTATCCTTAACTTTGAACTTCCTGACATGTGTTAGTTTAAGACATCTCTGTAGCATCATTTAAACATAGTTCTGGTGGATGAATAAACTTCCACTTGGAATTTCCTTTTTGAAGTCTGCTGGGAATATAAATCAAAACCATATGAGATGTGTCTTAATCCAGAATGTAAAATAACATGAGAAATGTCAACCCAGAAGTAGTCCCTGAAATACATTCACCAGGATGCATGTTCTGGCGAAATGCTTTATTTAGAATGAAAGTCTCCAGAGAACTGGATTTATTATTTTTAAGCCATGATAATGGAAGCCTGAAATGGAAGGGGGAGGGGGTTATTCAGCCATCTAGGATGTTTGAGAAGAGCATCTGTTGGCATTGTCAAATGAAACAGCAGATTGCAATTTTATTTAAAGATTATGGGAATTGAGGGGGGAAGGAAGCAAAACATTAAAGGGAACACAAAAATGGAAAATTATCTGTTGATAATAATACATATGATAGTTTCTTTCATTGGACTAATATACAGTGTATTCATGCTGGGAAAATTCATTTTATAAGCTGTAATGATATACAGTGGTTGAATGTATTAAAAATTAAAAAAAAATAAAGTACTGCATAAAGCAAAAAAACAAATAAAGATGATGTAAAGAATGAGAGTATACATAGCCTAAATACACATCTTTATAATAAAAGAATGAGAGACTCTGTACAATAAACTGTTCATCTCTATGTGGTACAATTATAGTGATATGTCTTTTCTTATCTTCTTTTCTATTTTTCCCCTATTTCCTTCACTTCTTTCTTTTCCTCTTTTGCTTACCATTTTATGTGATAACAGCAAATTGAAATTATTTTTATTTGAGATTTAAAAATAATATCTTTTAGAAGCCAGCAGTTAGCGTAATGGCTATGTCGCTGGACTCCCACATAGTCGACCGCGGTTCGTGTCCCGGACCCAGTGGCTTAAAACTCACGCCGGGCGCGTGTGCGTGCGTGCCCAAGATCCCGAGAGGAGAATGGAGGAGAAGGGATTGCGGCGTGACCATCCCCCCTGGGGGGTGATTTCTCGCTTTCTGTCTCTATGTCTCTGTCTGTCTGGCGAGCGCACGCGCCCTACAGTGAAAATCTCTCAAAAAAAAAAAAAAAGTAATGTCTTTTTTTTTTGACAGTTTTCTCATTTGTCACACTGCCTTACTTGCTTACAGCTAAAAGCTCAGTGCTGTCCCTTACTCAGCTGATCCTTGGGTTGCTTCTAACAGATTTGCCAGCCAGCGTAGTACACCAGGATTCAGCATCATTGTGTAACTAGCATCACCAAAATCCCGGCCCTAGTGCTCTTTCACTGGTATGTTGGTAGGGAACGGTTCCTTGATAGGACTATTAAATTGCTTATTTGGTTTGTGGGTTGTTTCTGTTGTTGTGTTTCTTTGCATTCTATTCATATACTTTAGTCTTGGTTTGGGTGTATGTGAGCGTCTCAAAGCTTAGTTTTAGGTTTTTGCTACTCTTCTGTTAGGTTTTATTTAGGAGGAATTTTAAGTCACTTTTATCTTTTATTCAGATAAAAGGATCCTTTATACCTTAATTCAGTGAGTATTTGGACAAGCATATTAGCTAAGACCATATTGACAACATTAATTTAAAAATTTTATATAATCTGAATTATTTATACAATTATTTTGTATAATCTAAATATTATACAAAATAGCTGCCTGGAGAAGAAGACTCCTCCATTATGGCTGAGAACTAGTCATTTCAGGAAAAAAGAGAAATGAAGATTTTCTACTGATAATTCAGCCTCCAGGCCCCAAACTCTAGTGAAGAGGCAAGGGACAGGCCTTCAGAAGAAGACTCTTCCATTGCACCTGAGAACTAGTCATTTCAGGGAAAGGAGAAATGAAGATTTTTCTACTGATAATTTAGCCTCCAGCCCCCAAACTCGAGTGGTAGGGAGCCCCTCTCTCTTTCTCTCTGTCTCTGTCTGTCTCTTTCTGCCTCTCTCTCTCTCTCTCTCTCGCTGTCTTCTCATTTTTTTTTTGTAATTTTTCCTTTTTAAAATTTTTTAAGGTAAAGTATTCTCTTGGCTTTCAGCCTCCTCCTTCCATCTCCCCCTCACCTCTAGGAGAGACAAGGGACGGGCCTTCAGAAGAAGACTCCTCCATTGCAGCTGAGAACTGGTCATTTCACGAGGCAATTGTGCGCCGCACAGTTTTTTTGTTTTTGTTTTTGTTTTTACTTTTTTTTTTAAATAAATTTTTTGGTTGTTTTTTTCTTTGTATTCTTTCTTTTTCTCTCTCTTTCTCACCCCCCCCCCCATTTTCTTTTTTTTTTTTCTTTTCTTTTGTCTCATCACTTTGCTCATCAGTCTCCGGTAACTGTGTTTCTACACAGATCTGAGGGAACCATAGCCAAACATCCAAATACTGTTAGGGTCAGCATATTCCTCAATACTCACTTATTCTGCTGTACAAAGGGATAAAAACAGAATGGCAAGGAGATTCCAGATCACCTCCTTCTGCACGCTCCAGAATGCTCAGATTGAACTTCAAGAATTAGGAAGAATTGTACCATCCATCAGATGACTGATGACTGAAATCACTGCAGGGTCACAAGAAATACGGGAAAGCAAGACAATATGTCTCCTCCAAGGGAAAAAAATAACCCCTCTTCATCCATAGACAGTTCAATGGAAATCATGGAAATATCTGATAATTTAGAATATTCATGATAATGAAGCTAACAGAGATAGAAGAGAAAAGAGACAATGAACTACAGAAGAGGCAGAAGAAAGGAGCTGAGGAGTTCCAGGAGGTGAGAAAATTCTAGCAAGATCTAAAAGAAGGACCTGTTAGTGATGAAGGCTATAATACAGAAAGTCAAAATCTCCCTTGAAAGTACTAAAGGCACACTAGATCATACAGAAAATCGAATCTCAGATGTACAAGATAGAATTGCTGGCCTAGAAAAAATTTACCATGAAGACTGAGAAAACTGAAAAAAAAAAAAAAAAAGAGAATAATATATGAGAAATACTAGATACCATCAATTGTCCAAACATTCGTATAATTGGTATCCCAGAAGGCAAAACGACTCATAAAGGCATTGGTAATCTATTCCATGAAATCCTGCAAGAAAACTTTCCAAACCTAGAGAGGCACTCAAAGATCCAGTCCAAAATTTACAAAGGACCCCAAATAGAATCATCTCAAGAAGATCTTGGGAACCAGCAGTTAGCATAATGGCTATGTCGCTGGACTCCCATGTAGTCGACCGCAGTTCGCGTCCCGGACCCGGTGGCTTAAAACTCACGCCAGGCGCGTGTGCGTGCGTGCCCAAGATCCCAAGAGGAGAATGGAGGAGAAGGGATTGCGGCATGGCCATCCCCCCTGGGGGGTGATTTCTCACTTTCTGTCTCTATGTTTCTCTCTGTCTGGCGAGCGCACGCGCCCTATAGTGAAAACCTCTCCAAAAAAATAAATAAAATGAAATAAAAAGAAGTTCTTCTCCAAGACACATTATAGCCAGATTGACCAAAACCACAGACAAAGACAACATACCAGCTTAATCATAGGGACAAGTCTGGAGTTGAATATTATATCCCAGAATTTAATCAGAAAGATTGAACCACCAGGAGATAGATTAAGTACATGAGACTGAGCTAGTGAAATAGCATTTCATGACTTTTGACTAAAACATTGCCGATTTTCTTCTAAGCTTTGTTTCGTGGTTTTAAGGACTTTTGTCTTATCTTGCACTGATGATAGGTTCATGTACCTAATATTTGAACAGAATCCCAACCTGTTTCCTGGCTTTAAGTTTTAAGCAATTTTCCTTAGCATTTCTTTGATTAATTAAAGCTAAAAAATTTAAAAATATATTTTAAAAATACCTGTTTAATGACTATAGTAAGCTATACGGCATCAGCTAGGTGCTGCCTTATAGTATATTCATTCTAGTCAGTTTCATGCCTAAAGTCAGACATGTATTCACAGATATGTATATACCAGCTGAACTTGCTATTAAAAGTAGTTAGATTATTTAAGAAATTTTGTGAACTAATAAAATGTGGAGGGAAAAGAATCAAAAACAACTGTAGACACCTGAGATAATCTGGGAAGAGAGTGGGAATGGCAGAGGGTTAGAAATAGGGGGAAACTAGAAATGGAAAATTATTGATGATAACATGTATGATTGATGCAGTATATTCTAGATGGGAAATCACATTTTGTATGCTGTAACAATGCTCAGGGAATGAATGTAAATTAATTTTTTTTAAAGTTTCAGAAGAAAATTACAGCGTATTTGTAACTAGATTCTAGCTTTATTAATATTTTTAGTTTAAGGTATTTTGTGAATCTATAAAATGTGGGAAAAGAATAGCTGCCTGGATCTCCATTTAGAAGTAGTTGTATATTTACAGGACACATACTTACTTCTTCTATTTCCTGTTTTGTTCTTAAATTTGAAGAGGCCCAACTGAGATTTTGTGTCAATAATTATCAAATTTTTTATCAAAAAACTCTTAAAAATTTAAAATTATCTACTTTACAATATAAGATATTCAAGAGGTTGGTGTGTGTGTGTGTATGTATGTCTGTGTGGGATTTTTTGTTTTTAATTTTTACTATACATTGCATGGGCTTACCAGAGAAAGACTGGGCAGGGGGTGTGTGTGCGTGCGTGTGTGTATGTGTGTGAGAGAGAGAGAGAGAGAGAGAGAAATCACCCCCTGCCCCAGGAGTGATGGCCACACCACAATCCCTCCTCCATTCCCTTCTTGGGATTTTTGGATAAGAATGCACATGCACCTGACATGTTTTCCAAGCTGCTGAGTCCAAGACTCAAACCATGCATCAGCCATGTAGGATCCAGGCACCTTAACCTCCATGCCATCTGCTCACCCAAAATATTAAGTCTTTAAACGTATATTATATTATAAACTTTTAAAACTTTTTTTTTTTTTTTGGAGAGGTTTTTCACTATAGGGCACTTGCACTCACCAGACAGACAGAGAGAAACAGAGAGACAGAAAGCGAGAAATCACCCCCCCCAGAGGGGATGGCCACACCACAATCCCTTCTCCTCCATTCTCCTCTTGAGATCTTGGGCACGCACGCACACGCGCCCGGTGTGGGTTTTAAGCCACCGGGTCTGGGACGCGAACTGCAGTCAACTACGTGCGAGTCCAGTGACATAGCCATTACGCTAACTGCTGGTTCCCAAAACTTTTTAACGTATTTGATTAAATTTATGGCATGTTTGCAGAACATGTAAACTGGCTTTAATTCAGTATGCCACATGGTTAGATTGTAATGATAACAGTCATTAATGCAGTAGTATGCCTGATGAAAAAAGGGGATTCTAATACCCAGTTAAATTTCCCACCTCTTCAGTAAGAAGCTTAATTTCCTCTGACAAAAATCAAGTAAAACTATTTTAACTAACCAAATTTATTTTAAATGTCCTTCTATAAGGAACATGTAGCATCAGTATGTATTAACAATTTGCAAAACAAAAATTGCAATATTTAGAAAGCAGACCTCTAAGCTGAGCTTTCTCTTTGGCTTTGCATAATGTGGAAAAAAGTGAATCAGCAGTTGAAAATCTTTAATAATTTAATTTTTTGAATCTGATGTTTATTTCCCATGTTACTTGTGAAAATCATTCAGAAAGGCAATACCATCACAGATCTCAGCAAACAGGTAGAAAGTATTCCAGGAAACTGGCAAAAACATGTTGAAAAATTATCAATAAATATTTTATTTACAGTCTGAGCCAATGCCAAGAAATTTCAAAACACGCACTCACACAATATCAAATTTTTATATATAGTCAGATAATAGAATTACATTTGAGTTGTGCACATATTTCCTTGGAGTTAAATTAAGCTAAAACTAGTTTTAATTGATCCATATATGATAGTTGCTGAGAAATGCAGAAAGCCTTGAGAAAGGCGTTAGACACTGTGGTCAAATTGTATCTTGGTATGGCAGTCTTGCCAAGGAGTTAAGAATTGAAAAGACCCTGCATGATTCTTGGAGTTACTTTGTCCTAACAGAATCTGTATTCCTTTTTTTGCCTACATGGCAAAGTCCTTCCTGCTATCAGAAACATTTCTGGTGTAACTAGAGTATCCAGAGTTAGAAAAGAGTTGACAGGTTGGCCCTAAAACATACCCAGCATATGCATGGACACCCACGATGACACTAAGAAGTTGGAAAGCTGAGGAAAGAGGATCACAGCATGACGAGACCCCCGTGCATGCTCTCTCTCTGTCTCTCTCATTCACATAATCTCTATCATAAAAAAAAATTTTGAATTAAACACTCTTAGTGCTTTTAAGAGCAGATAACCTCTGACAAGTATAAATAAATACTCAGATATGTGTGAAAACAGGTACAGAAGAGAGTTGATTCCCTAAAATCATGCATAGCTGCTTTTTTTTTTTTTTTTTTGCCTTTTTTTAAGGTTTTTGCCATAGGGCATGTGCACTGCCCAAGAGAGATACAGAGACTGATTGAGAAGAAAAATGAGAAATCATTCCCCCTAGTGGGGATGGCCATGCCACAATCCCTTCTCCTCCATCCTCCCAGAATTTGGGGCACATGCACACACATGCCCAGTATGATTTTCAAGCCACCAGGTCTGGAACTCAAACCACAGTCACCTGTGTGGGAATCCAGTGCCTTAACCACCATGCCACCTACTGGCTCCACATAGCTTTTTTTTTTTTAACTTTTTTTTTTTTTTTTTGGAGGGGTTTTTGTTACTCCACATAGTTTTTTTTTTTTTAACTTTTTTTTTTTTTTTTTGGAGAGGTTTTTGCTATAGGGTGAATGTGTTCACCAGAAAGAGAGAGACAGAGAGACAGAAAGTGAGAAATCACCCACCCCACCCCACCCCCGGGGGGATGGCCATGCCACAGTCCCTTCTCCATTCTCCGCTCGGGATCTTGGGCACGCATGCACACGCACCCTGTGTGAGTTTAAGCCACTGGGTCTGGGACTTGAACTGCAGTCCACTACATGGGAGTCCAAGCAATGTAGCCATTACTCCACCTGCTAGTCCTTTAACATTTAAACAATAAAAGTTTTAAAGCAATATAGAATGGAAGAGTATCTGTCAAAAATCAGGAAATCTGACTTCCTGGTGTTGGTGGGACTTGTCCAGTGCTATTGCTCTTCTCCAGGCAAGAAATCAGCATGACACAGGGGGATACAAAAGGGCTATTTGGTTCTGGCAGTTTGGCTAACTTGGTAGAAATTTAAGCTTCTGTTCTTGAGAGCCAGCATCAAGGGAGCTACCAATGGACTCTTATTTGCCCCTTTCCAACAGCCAAAGAAAGAGTGAAAAAGAGTGACATAGAAACACTATTCCCGAATCGCATGCACTTGTCCCAAGGTTACTCAAGACTCTATAGTGGGTCAACATGGAGGCACTTTGGCCAATGTCTGCAAGTTATGACCCTCTGTCTAATATCCTGAATCAGCTGTCTGTTCAGTTACTTAAACCGACTCCATCTTGAGGAATCTCTTGGGATTTAGCGGTAGGCAGTGGCTGCAGAGCTTCAAAAAGCTGGGGATGTTCATACGCTTGTGTATGCATGTGGCCTCCCTGAGAAATAACCACAAGCGCCTGAAGGGAACAATCTGTACCAAATGAAAGAGAGAATAAAGAACTACTCTGCCTCATGGAAAACTTGAGTCAAAACAATCTGGTCAGAAACTATTTGGCTGGAAGAGCATATATTTTCTGCTCTTTTTCCTAAAGATTGATTGGGTGAGGGCATTATAAACTTTTTTTCCTTGTAAAATACTATTACCTATGAGGGCTTGGAAAATAGTATTTATATTCCTGAGGAGTTTTCTTGTTCAGCTGCAACTAAACTTCTTATTCTCTATCGCATGTATGTGTGTGAATATGTGTACACACACATATGTGGATGCATGTGAGAGACGAGAGCAAAAGGATTATTTGTGACTTTTTAAAAATTCATATAACCATGTACTGTAGTCAGGGAGCAGAATTCCCAGCAGAAATAGTTCCTGAGACTGCTTGTGTTCATCTCTGCACCATGCTAACAGACATCCACAGCAATTTCAAGTTGAAATTAAGGTCCATAGTGCCTTCCATATGCTTCATCTGTAGAATGAATGCTGGCAGCTGTGATAAATTGGCTTATGCTAGATTATGCCTCAAATAAATTGTCCCCTAAATTGTAATGACATAAAACAACAGAGGTTTATTTCTTGTTCAGGATCCATGTTAGCAGCTGTTCTACTGAGACTCTGTCCCTTTTGTCATCATTCTAGGGCCCAGGCTGAAGGAATACCTTTATCTAAAGCATGCTAGCTTTACAATAAAGGAGACAGAACTAGAAAACAGGCAGAACTAGGTGATGATCCTTAAAGTATTTGGCTTCAAATTAGCATATATTATTGGATTGTCGGGAAAGTCAGAACGCATTTTTGCATAGAAAACCCGTCATGACTTTCCGGACAACCTACTACTTCTGCTCATACCGCATTCTCGAGAGTGGGTCATCTGGCCAACATCAATGGAATTGGAAATATGTGTCTCCCAGTTGGAGGAGAACTGCAAGTTACATGGCAATCAGAAAGGGCAGGAGATCATTGGAAACAAATAAAGAAAATATACATATATGTGTATATGTATAAGATTTATCAGAATTTGCTGGATCCTCTTTTACTTTAATAGAAATTGTTTTAAGTGACTAGGATTTGTTGTGAATTCAACTTGTATAAAATATTTCAAAGCCTGGGAAACAAGTCTAACATGAAGAATTGGTGATGATGGGATTAGCAGGTGGCATGGTGGTTAAGGCACTTGACTCCCTCCCATATGGTGAAATGAGACTGGAGTTCTGGACCTACTGACTTAAAAATCATGTTGGACATGTGTGCATGTGGGCCCAAAATCCTGAGAAGAGAGTGAAAGAGGAGGGATTTTGGTGTGGCCATCCTCCCTGGGGGATGATTTCTCACTTTCTCTTTCTCTCTCTCTGTTTCTCTCTGTCTCTCCAGCAAGCACACAAACCTTATAGCAAAAATCTCAAAAAAAAAAAAAAAAAGAAATTAAGGTAGAATTTATATTGGTACAAAATAAATGAAATCCATGCATACTTTTTTCATGATACACATTTTCTACACGTTTTCCAGCTATGCATCTCTAACTTAATTGAGTACAATTAGGTATCATAGTGATATATGGTTCCTCCATATTTTATCCTTGTATGGTTACATCTTGATTTGCTACTATTTTGTTACATATTCAGGAAACTGTTGCCCCGAGTTGTGGGGAACTGAAACAGATTCACTGTTTTGAATATTCAGTGATTAATAATCTTAGATTTATTCTAAATAACCTATATTTTAAGTCTTCCTCCTAGTAACTTAGAATGTCATGGAGAGAAAATGTTACATGTCTGGGGAAAAATATTGTACTTGGTAAATCTTTAAGATTGTCAGGCCTTTTACACATCAAGATAAATTAGTATACAGATCAAAAAGGGCAAAATGATGTACTGTGAAGCTATCACATGGATCTGAATCATAGTCAGTTACTACTAAAAATCTGACCTTTCATCCCACATCTGTGATTAAGGTCATTTATAAAGCCCTCCTGGGAGAAGGATTATGGTGATAGCGTATGGTTCTATGTACTATTAATAATTATATCATTCATATCCATATATAGATGGGATGGATACTCTATCATTGATCTTAATAAAACTGGCCTAGTATATGGTCAAAGAATATACCTTCAGTAAATTGGGCCTTCACCTGAGAAATTCTGTCTGAAGACAAAAGAAGTCTTTTGCCTTCAGTAGTATGCTAATAATGAAGCTACCTCAGCAGAATCATTACCTAAAACAACAACCATAAGCCTGCTGGGATTTTAATACCTTTGATACACTTTAATAGTGATAATTGCATCCACTGCAGACGTCTTGTGGGTGGTTGAGTCATGCTGGTATGCTGGTACCCCTAATCTTTTAGAAGTAGGGTGCCCACCAAGTTAGTCAATTCAAAATGCTGTTCTCAAGCCTACTTTTCTAAATCATGTTGAGATCATACATTTCTCTCAGGTACTTTTAATGAACATTTATGAAAGAAGGCCTACTTAGGTTGGAGCCAGTTTGTCCATGGAAATTTGAGGAGATTTGCAAAAACAACATAAATAGATATGCTTGTATATAATGATTTCTAAACTTCCCATTAGAAGGGTTCCTTCTAGCCAGCTAAATTTCTGATGTTAATATAATTTTAATTTGGCACCAGTTTGAATTTTTGGTCATTTAGAAGAAATATCCAATACGTTTGAGTTACCCATGGAAAAAAAGTATTTGCTATGCTGAGAATATTGTAAAACAAAATGTATTTAAAATGCTTAGGTAGGAGAACACTGTTCCCAAGCAAGCTAGAAGCACCAGTTTAAAAATACAATGAAAGTGTAACTTGAGACAAAGACTGCAGACCTGGGGAGCAAATTTTCTGTACTCAGTGTAACTCCTTACTTGAGTGAAATCCTCCTGAGCCTTGTCCACTGACTGTTGGTATTCAAGTCACCATATGCTATAAAGAAATAGCAATTGAATCTCCTCAAATTCATAACTTTCTAACCGTAGACTTCCAGCCTTCTATCATAATCATGTACATTGATGAGATCATATTGAACTTTCCCTTGGCTATCTTGATGTTATAATACCCCTAGCTAAATGACAGTTTGATAGTATTTTAAAAGTGTTTGAAAAATAAACGTCATTCTTAAAACAAAGTCAATTTCTCATTTTTTTCTTTCTTTTTTTTTTTTTTTTTTTTGGAGGGGTTTTTTCTATAGGGCGCTTGTGCTTGCCAGAAAGACAGAGAGAGACAGAGAGACAGAAAGCGAGAAATCACCCCCCAGGGAGGATGGCCACACTTCAATCCCTTCTCCTCCACTCTCCTCTCAGGATCTTGGGCATGCATGCGCACGCCCCCGGCGAGAGTTTTAAGCCACTGGGTCTGGGACGCAAACCGCGGTCGACTACATGGGAGTCCAGCGACATAGCCATTAAACTAACTGCTGGTCTCTCAATTTCTCATTTTTGAAAACAGTATCATTATATGTGAAAATAGTCATACTACATTATGTGAAAAAGAATCAACCAAAGATATTAGCACATTATCATTCTAACAAAAAAACATATATCAAGTTATGTGTAAGCAATGGAAAGAGTTGCCTTTTCTCCTTTATCATGACTTTCTGAACTTTTGTATAAATTTTCAACACTGAGCATGTATAATCAAGAAATATGATACTCTTGAAAACATATTGTCAGGGCCGACAGGTGGTGTGGTGGGTAAGGGTGCTGAACTCCCATGTGGCCAACTGTGGTTCAAGTCCCAGATCTGGAAGCTTTCTTTCTCATTTTCCTTCTCTCTCACTCTCTCGTCCTGCTCCTCTCTGGTCAAATTAAAATAAATAAATAAAGTTAAATAAAACGATTCTTTAAAAAAAAAAAAAACTTATTGTAAGCCACGGTTTGTTTCCACAGTGCCTTTGTTCTTATACATGTGATCATGTGTCCCTCCACAGACGGACTCCCTCTCTGGGTCTGTTGCTGGACAGAAGTCACCTCATGATCTAAGAATGTAGCAATTGAAGCAAAGCTAATGATGTTCTCTCTCCTGGAATCACTGTTAAATGACAGAAGAATGTTTCTAAGCCCAAGCCATCTACTGAACTTATTTAATAAACCAGTGAAAAGATTTGCTTGCTTTTTGTGAAGACCAAGCTACCAATTGAGAAACTGAAAATCTCCCTTTCAGCCAGTTATTTCAGCTTTCAGACAGCTCCTCAGTCTCCTTAGACACAGAGGATGGAGTACTTTTACGCTCACCCTTATGAGGGTGTTAGTACAAGGCCATGGTGTGTGGTGAAGGGCCAGTGGTAATAGCCCCATTTAAACAATAGAAAGATTCCTTGCATAGAGAAGATCTATTATTGGGAGAAGTTGGGAATGATATCGGGTAGGTGAAAATAACTATCTGTTAATAGAGTGAAACAAAATGATTACTAATGGAACAATTACAAAAGGCTAGCAGGTTGGGTAGCCATAATGTAACTCTCGGCAAGACTAGACCTACATGGGGAGATTCCAGGTTCATTGCCTGGGACCTCCTTGTACATCCTAGGTTTGTTCACAAGTGTCTAAGATATGAGGGTGGGGGTGGGGGTAAATGGCAAATTGCAGTGTGGGGATCCTATTGGAGGTGTTTTTTTTGGAGAGGTTTTTGCTATAGGGCGCTTGTGCTTGCCAGAAAGACAGAGAGAGACAGAGAGACAGAAAGCGAGAAATCACCCCCCAGGGAGGATGGCCACACTTCAATCCCTTCTCCTCCACTCTCCTCTCAGGATCTTGGGCATGCATGCGCACGCCCCCGGCGAGAGTTTTAAGCCACTGGGTCTGGGACGCAAACCGCGGTCGACTACATGGGAGTCCAGCGACATAGCCATTAAACTAACTGCTGGTCTCTCAATTTCTCATTTTTGAAAACAGTATCATTATATGTGAAAATAGTCATACTACATTATGTGAAAAAGAATCAACCAAAGATATTAGCACATTATCATTCTAACAAAAAAACATATATCAAGTTATGTGTAAGCAATGGAAAGAGTTGCCTTTTCTCCTTTATCATGACTTTCTGAACTTTTGTATAAATTTTCAACACTGAGCATGTATAATCAAGAAATATGATACTCTTGAAAACATATTGTCAGGGCCGACAGGTGGTGTGGTGGGTAAGGGTGCTGAACTCCCATGTGGCCAACTGTGGTTCAAGTCCCAGATCTGGAAGCTTTCTTTCTCATTTTCCTTCTCTCTCACTCTCTCGTCCTGCTCCTCTCTGGTCAAATTAAAATAAATAAATAAAGTTAAATAAAACGATTCTTTAAAAAAAAAAAAAACTTATTGTAAGCCACGGTTTGTTTCCACAGTGCCTTTGTTCTTATACATGTGATCATGTGTCCCTCCACAGACGGACTCCCTCTCTGGGTCTGTTGCTGGACAGAAGTCACCTCATGATCTAAGAATGTAGCAATTGAAGCAAAGCTAATGATGTTCTCTCTCCTGGAATCACTGTTAAATGACAGAAGAATGTTTCTAAGCCCAAGCCATCTACTGAACTTATTTAATAAACCAGTGAAAAGATTTGCTTGCTTTTTGTGAAGACCAAGCTACCAATTGAGAAACTGAAAATCTCCCTTTCAGCCAGTTATTTCAGCTTTCAGACAGCTCCTCAGTCTCCTTAGACACAGAGGATGGAGTACTTTTACGCTCACCCTTATGAGGGTGTTAGTACAAGGCCATGGTGTGTGGTGAAGGGCCAGTGGTAATAGCCCCATTTAAACAATAGAAAGATTCCTTGCATAGAGAAGATCTATTATTGGGAGAAGTTGGGAATGATATCGGGTAGGTGAAAATAACTATCTGTTAATAGAGTGAAACAAAATGATTACTAATGGAACAATTACAAAAGGCTAGCAGGTTGGGTAGCCATAATGTAACTCTCGGCAAGACTAGACCTACATGGGGAGATTCCAGGTTCATTGCCTGGGACCTCCTTGTACATCCTAGGTTTGTTCACAAGTGTCTAAGATATGAGGGTGGGGGTGGGGGTAAATGGCAAATTGCAGTGTGGGGATCCTATTGGAGGTGCCTATCTTTCATTCTTCACCCCATCCCTTCTCCCCCTGCTTTTGTGGAAGAAATGAAGAAACTTTATCAAAAAAGGACAAACGAGAGAATAATTATAAAAATATTAAAACTCTATTAAAATTCTATTATGACATCCAGCCAAATGAATTGGATCTTCCCCAGCAAAGTAGTGCAGCAACTGCAGTAGAGATCTGTGGGCTGTTCTGTCCAAGAGCATTCTCTGGTTCTACCCTGTGCGTAGGTTTTTAACAAGAATTGCAGTGAGTAGAGACTTTGCTGTATAGCCCAGAAGTTGCTTACAGGGGCAGGTAAAGGTTGAAAATGAGGAACAAATAAAACTGTCAAAATGTGATTTTAATAGCTCTTAATGCTTTTACATAATATTAAGCTGGCTAGCAAGAGCATAATAAAAAAGAGATTTTTAGCACTTTTCTCTTCAAATGCTATTTAAATCTCATTAGGCAGATCTTTGTGAAATGATGACACTGGCAATAATGATTCCTTTTTAATTTTCCAATTGTTTTGGCCACTGTGAAGGCCTTGGGGTAAACATTATCATTTAGCTGATCAGTGTTAGCAAGGACTGTGGGGAATCAATCTAAATTGTAAGACTTTTTTATCCCCCCAACTCAATTTGGTAGGCAAAGTCAAATTTGATAGTGCTTAGTTTTGCCAGATTATTTTGCTTGTTTCATCATTAACTGGTAAATAAGAGTTTTTCCCCTAAACTGAAATGTCAGTGTATTGGTCCTGGAGCTAGGATATGTGCAATATAAAATGTTGGCATGTATTTGAAGGACATAAGGACATTAGGCAAATTGACTGGCAAATTGGGTATGGGAAGCAATGGAGCCATCCTCCATGACTGAGACATGGTTCCTTCTAATTTATTATTATTATTGTTTTCCGATTACATGTTTTGTTATTACTTAACTCTGAGACTTAAAAGCTAAATACCTACCCTTTTAAAACAACAACAGCAACAAAACCAGTTTTTTTGAGAGATTAATTTAGCTGGGCTCTGATTCAGGTTTTTTTTTTTTAATTCATGTTTGTGTATGAATAGGATTTCAGTTCATTATTGGTGTTGCTTTTGTGAAAAAAAAAAATGAAAGAAAGTTATCTAGAGAGAAAATTTCCCAGGCTAGCCTCAACCCTATGCCATTGCCCAGTCAGAGTTTCTAGTTCCACAGGAGTATTTCTAGAAGGACCCCTGGTTATTCACTTCTCTCCCATCTCATTGTCCTTTTCATCCCCAGGGTCTGAGCCTCCTGCACATTCTGGGCTGTTGGGGTACATGCTTTTTTTAAGCTCACTTCCCTCTCCCTTGAGCTTTCTATGTTGGCGAGTTCCTAGCTTCCAAGTCTCTTTCATTCATTCTTCATGGCCTGGCTCTTGGGGACTCTCACTTCATACTACATTTTGATGGTAGTAAAAATAATGGTAAAATATAATAAAATAGAAAAAGCCATCGACTTGGTCTAGTTCAAATAACAAATATGGAATTCTGTGCTTCTAAGTCTTATTGACTCATTTCTAGACATGTTCAATTTAAAGCATGTCTAGAAATGATATATTTTTCATTATTATCCATTGTATGCTATTAAAGGAGAGAGCAAATGTGAACCTTGAAAATTTACAAGGCAACATTTCATCTATGACTCAGTAGCAGCTCACTACATTTGTGAACCTTCACAAATAGAATGTACATTTCTCACTTCCTCTAAAATATTTATGTGGTTATCAAAGTGAAAATATTCAGGGTTGGCATGTGGCATGGTGGTCAAGGGCACTGGACTTCCACATGGTTGACCACGGTTCGAGTCCCGCACCTGGCTGCTTGCTTTCTCCCTTTCTCTCTCGCTCTCTCTCTCTCTCTCTCTCTCTCTCTCTCTGTCCCTATCTTGTCAAATTAAAGAATAAAATAAATGAAGTTAAATACATAATTCTTTTTAAAAAATGAAAATCTTCATGTAAGAACTCTCAAATTAGTAGTAAATAGAATTTCCAAGCAATACAAAGGACTTCAAAAAGTTCAAGGAAAAGTGGAATTAAAGTATGAGTTTATTTTGGTGCAAGATATTTTGAAATCTATGTATAGTTTTCTCATAATACACATTTTCCATGAGCTTTTATTTTGAAGCCCCCTTATTCAATATTTATCCTTGTACTTTCCAAATGGAAAGCTTGAGTTAGCACATGCAGCTCAGATCAGCCAAAGCTCTGTTTTGAATGGCACTTGCACCTTTCAGACTCCCCTCCTGATAGAAATGTGATCCATAGCTTTCATTTCCAGCCAGTACCCCAGATATTTCTGAACTCTGTCTGTGTGGCAGAAATAAATCTACGCTGGTCAAAATTGTGTGGAAAACCCTCACATCAGAGACAAAATTCAGCATTTAGAAATTGTCAGAATGTGGAAGGCCAAAAGAAATAGGTGGGGGGACAGGAGCCACCACAGTCTCTGTTTCCCTGAATTTAATGGCATGTTTCAATCTAGGCCCAACCAGATCAGTGGAAATGAGCTATAGGTTTTCTCTTCTGGCTGGACACGAAGATCTTGCCATTGGTCTGTCTTCCTAACATATGAAGGGTCTTTATAAAGTTCATGGAAAATGTACATTATGAAAAAACTGCACAGATTTTTTTTTAATTTTTTGCAACAAAATAAACTCATATTGTAATTCTAATTTTCCATGAACTTTATGAAGTACCCTCATACATCAAACACCTTGTCACCTCAAACATCATGACCCATAGACACTGAGTTTTCTGCATAGAGACAGTCTCAGGCTATAGGGATAGTTTTTTGAAATAGTTCTAAGAATGCCCTGTACTCTATCTGGCTTTGACTGTGGGGAAAATGAACATCTGGGTAAATGGAAATACCACTGACCTGACCTGGACCATCCCAACAGCAGAGGAAGAGACCTTGTGGAGACTGTTAGAATACGTTGTTTAATTTTGTTCAGAGAAAATGGACTTTTGACAGATGAACTTTTCCCTTGGACCCATATTTATCTAAGAGAGTTGTGGTTGGAAAGTGATCCAGGATTCACAAGGTCAATAAGTGAGCTGGTTCATGTACTGTGGAGTCCTCCCATCTCTTTCCACAGCTTCCCCAGGCAGGTGGTCTGGGGAGCTGTTAGAACATTCAAAAATGGTCACTCACAGGGCATCTCAACCTCTTGAGCTTGGCCTCAGGTGCTCTGGACGCCCCAAAGCACTCAGGTCTCAATTCCAGATAATCAGTCTTCTTCTTCCATACTGTACTACACAGCTTGAAGCCATTCTAATGTGCTAGATGGCTAAACATCTTGTTATAATGAATTAGGAATTAAGGCCACAGGTAAATTTAAACTATCATAATGCACTAGATTTTTTAAATACCTGTCTTCATGAGAAAGTTAATTTTTATAGGCTACCCAATTATAGCTTTTCTTTCATTGTCCCAGGAGTGAAAGAATAAAGAAATGTTGAACAAATGTTCTTAGCTTTACCTTTGAAACTATAAAAAAAAAAAATCCAATTCATGAAAAAAGGATTATAAAGAAGCAGTTCTTCTTCTCTAGCCTCCTGGTTCCCCCATGTTTAAGTAAGACATTTTTCCCTGCCTGATACTCAGCCCTTGTGTTCTGTCACCTGTGATTTTGTCATTATCCCCATATTTATGGATCAACATGAAAGATAATCTTAGTAGACATAACAAGTGCCTTTGTGAGGCCTGTTCACTTTACACCCATTTCTAGGTAGACCTACTTAAGCAGACTTACCTGGGAACAATATCGCATTGTGATAACTCACACAAAGCTTACCAGTGTCTGTTTAAGGAGGCAGAGCGCTAGTGTGTGGCTGTTGGACTCACAATTTTTCCTCTCTTGTATTTTTCAGAAATTGAGGCAAAGGAAGCATGTGACTGGCTCCGTGCTGCTGGGTTCCCACAATATGCTCAGTTATATGAAGGTATGTGAGCCTCTCCCTCAGCTCTTTATAAACAGACTAAATTCAGAATGAACTGCATGAATCTCGTGATGTGTTTTGACTTCTAGATCTTTTCTTGAGCATTTTGCTTTATTTTCTTTTTCCCTTAGCCATTGCAGTGCCCATGACTTATCCTGATACCAATTTAGACTTGAGTATTGTTTCCCTAACTCATATTACTTTCGGTATCCCACTACTAATTCTCATCTTATTACCACAAACACCAAATCTGTTTTCCTTTTCTGTAACTTTTCTGAACTATTTCCCTTATTTTTTTTTTCAGCGGCTTTTCTGAACTTTTCCCCTTATTTGTTTTTCCTTATTTTTTTTCTCTTTGCTATGCTGTTTTCTTCAAACTACAATGAATTCATAGTTGATAAATTTCCCAGAACTAACAAAATTCAGTATTTTCAGATTCCTCTTTAGTATTGTTTATCTTATATGAAAAAATGTTAAGGTATCATATGGATCAGATAGATATTAATCTTCTGAGTTTTAGATAAGGTGTAATTGGCAGCATCGTGGTTCCTTTTACTGATTCTTCGATTGGCAGGTAATAAATATACTCAGCAAAGGGGCCCAAATGGTGGCACAGAAGTAAAACACAACACTAATTCATGTGAGGGCGTTCCAAATTAGAATCCAGAGCCCTCCCTGAGTGTACTGGGTGTATGCATGGCTATGATCTGGAGCTGACTTAGACTAGGGGTAGATCTTGGTGTCAAGACTCTGTTGGGGGTGCTGTCTCTGTCTCTATGTCTTTCTCTCTGTCTCTTTCATAAAATAAATATTTTTTTAATTTAAAAATTTTTTAAATGTACTTGGAACAGCAGGTGGTGTGGTGGCTAAGGTGCTGGCCTCCCACACAGCTGACCAAGGTTCAAGTCCCAGACCTGGAGGCTTGCTTTCTCTTTCTCTCTCTCTCCCTCTCTTTCTGTATCTCTATAGTGAATGCACATAGCTTATGGCAAATTTAAAAAAATAATCATAATAAATAAAGTTAAAAAATAAACACTTATCTCTTTCTTACTTGTATCTAAAAGTATAACTAAAGCTTTGACTCTTTCTCGTGTCATCCTGTGTGTAGTGAAGTAGTCATGATTCCAACAGTAAACAGATGGCACACCTGAGATTATCAGTACAGGATTCATTTCTAATGGTGTTCATGACAAAGATCTGGGCAGGATGGAGGAAGCAGAACCGTGCACAGTACAGGAGCTTAGGGGCTAGAGCAGCAGAGATGTCACTCCCACAGGCTCAAAGGGAGATGGTACCAGAGCCCAAAGGAGAGAGGCACTTTATAACAGTGCCAGGAACGAGCACTCAGCTGGTGGTGGGCAGCACCCCTGGGAGGGAACCAGGCAATAAACACCCTGACATGCTCCTCCCTCTCCAGCTAAGATTTCCCATTGGCCAAACCCTAAAGGAGGCCAGAGGTCACAAGTCTCTCAATTGACTCTCAAAGTACAGAGCAGGAAAAGTGGAAAGTGAATCTGCCAGGGTAAGCAGGGGCTATCCAGAACACTAGGAAATACTGACTTCTCTTCTTGATGGCATGAAAGCTATGTTGGGTAGAGAGAATCAATAAAATTGACCTTTATTTATCAGCGACTTCTGTCCATTTACCTAGATGTCCAGTTTTATATTTAAAAGCAAAGGAAAATATTATCTACATCTCTCACTTAAATTCTGTGAGAATAAAGGAGAACATATTTCTGGATGTGCTTTGAAATCTCTGATAACAGTTTTTAGAGAATCAGGGTTCTTATAAGTTTGTCCCATGCAAACGTTCCCTGTTCTTAACCCCTAACACATAATGTCCTCCTGGATCATCCATGTTTCCACACGTCAAAATCTTATTCTTTTTTTACTTCTGAATAATATTCCATTGTATGTATACCACATTTTCTTCATTCATTCATCCATTAGCAGACACTTACATTGATTCCTATCTTGGCTACTAGAATAGAATGTGCACTCTCTTTGTAAACGCAAAAGTACTATGATGTTTAAATACTATGAGTCTCTAATGGCTAAGAAGTAAAAATAGCTAGTATGTCAAATGTGCCTATCAGATTGTATTTAAGCCATATATAGTGAATAAATAAATAAGAACAAATGCTTCTGTCGATACCCTGTGCCAAGTACTGTTCAAAGTCCTTTATATATACTGTTTATTTAATATTCACACTGCCACCATAGGGTAGCTATAATTAGCATCATTCCCACTTTATAGATGAGGAAACAAAGGCCTAGAACAAGTTAGAAGACTCTCCTCTCAGTGTCCCAGCTAGGAAGAATGGTACCAGGACTCAAAGCCAGGGTACCTGGGCTTAGGTATCTGTGTTCTTACTATTATACATATTCCTTTGCAAGCAGAACAAGACAGTCTTCATACTGGCATTATGTGGAAATCGTTCACATTACTTTTCTCACTAGAAGGAAATTGTTTCTAACTTACAGTAAGATTTAGACACCTTTAGATGTATCCAGATTGGCAAAGTGTAAGCAGTACAAAATATGAGATGAGAAAGAAAGAATGGCAAGACAATGAACTGACATTGTTAGATTTGACTGTGACCTCTATTTCAATGACTTCCAGATTTTTGCCTCTGTGAATGCGGTACTTAAAATGAACACCAAATACCATGTTCTGAGTTTACTATGACCTACAAAGCTGGCATGAATAGTCGGTTGGAGGAAAGTCAATGTGTTGAAATTTCTTGTTTCAGTAGAATCAATTGTTTGAGTAGTTTGCTGATACTTCAAAGTGACTCAAGATTTTTCTATAGAAAAAAAAAACATTTGATACCATTGAACTTTTCAGTATTTTGGAAATTTCCTTTTGGAAGCAAAAAGTAATCTTCCAAACTAAGTATATTATGAGCTCACAGGATAGAAGTCAGTGACCTACACTTTGAGTAGATGGTAAAAGTGTAAAAGCTCTTCTCTGAGTCCATGTCAACTTGTGCCTGATAAGAATGAGCTACAAAAATACACGCACTGAGTATTCAGTCCTATCTAAGGTCAAGCACTTGATTATTCTCATATTTCACACTTACGTTGCACTCTTAAAAGCCTTTATTGTAATACAAATAAGATTGTCTGTTATCTTAAACACTACCAACAATGATAGTGGACAGCAGCTACTACTAATATAGGTTTGTACAGACCTTGGTGGCCTCAATGTGTTGGTACCCATTTAGATAAAATGAGGTGCATAAACCTCTCTGCCTCTCTCTTTCAGACTCACAGTTTCCCATCAACATTGTGGCTGTCAAGAATGATCATGATTTTCTTGAAAAGGACCTTGTAGAACCTCTTTGCAGGTAAATCTTGTGAATTATACTTGTTTGTTTCCATCGTTCATTCTCAAAAGGCATCACTATATTGAGGAATGAGTTCAACAATTAGATAACTATTTTCTGAGTGCCTGTTCTATGCTAGACACGGGTTCAAGTTCTAAATATACTACAATGAGCATGATCAATTTGTGTTTCATAGAGCTTAAATCTTACTAGGGGCTTTAAACTTCAGACAATGGATTAGGAAAAAGAGAGGAGAGAAAAAGAGAGGGAGACAGATTATTTCAGAGAGTGTGAATGCTTAAAAGAAAAAAAAATACTGAAGACACAGTCAATGACTAGGGAATTAGGATGGGATAGTGGGAGGAAGGCTGTGAAGAAGTCCAGTATGTCATATTTGGCTGTAGTTTTTGCAAAGTCAGATGATTATATTCTCAAACTAGAATATGTATGCTCAAATAGTTATATAAGCAAACTGACATATTTAAGCTTTTGCTGTGTGACAGATGCTATCAGGAGACAAATATGTGAATAATTCTTTCCCCTTAAAACCATTGATAGTCTGATTGGAGAAACCTAGTTGAAGACACGAGACATGAATACATGAGCAAGCAAGCAACAAGTATAATTTAGTAATAGTAATACAGCCAGTGGAATCTATATCTCTAAACAGTTAAATGCTGTACGAAAAGTGATAGGTGTCTGTAGGAATTTGAAGTTTCCTAGTTAAATATCTGGGGAGAAGTCAGAGCTGGAGATAAATATTAGTTACGGAGGTGAGCCATTTTAGCAAGGCCATACAGCTCGTATGGGACAAAATGACCTTAAAACTGAGTACTCATAACTTTCAGGTCCATCTCCTTTATAGTATATTTGACATAGAAAAGGTGGTAGTTTAATGAGAAATAAATGATGGGTAAAATTTTGTCAATAGGGGACCAGCAGTTAGCGTAATGACTATGTCGCTGGACTCCCACGTAGTCGACCGCGGTTCGCGTCCCAGACCCGGTGGCTTAAAACTCACGCCAGGCGTGTGTGTGTGCATGCCCAAGATCCCGAGAGGAGAATGGAGGAGAAGGGATTGCAGCGTGGCCATCCCCCCTGGGGGGTGATTTCTTGCTTTCTGTCTCTCTGTCTCTCTCTTGTCTGTCTGGCGAGCGCACACGCCCTATAGCAAAAACCTCTTCAAAAAAAAATTTTTGTCAATATTGGAGAGACCATTGTATGTTAGAATGTTATGTTAATAGTCTAATTTTAGGCTTCCTGAATCTTCAGAAGTATTGGATGTGTGTGTGTGTGTGTGTATGTGTGTGTGTGTGTGTGTGTCGTCAAGCCAGTCACTCTATGGTTTCTATATGAAGAGAAAATATATTTGTGTTAAGAAATTATCTCTTGAGACCAGCAGTTAGCATAATGGCTATGTCGCTGGACTCCCACGTAGTCGACCGCGGTTCGCGTCCCAGACCCGGTGGCTTAAAACTCACGCCAGGCGTGTGTGTGTGCATGCCCAAGATCCCGAGAGGAGAATGGAGGAGAAGGGATTGCAGCGTGACCATCCCCCCCTGGGGGGTGATTTCTTGCTTTCTGTCTCTATGTCTCTCTCTGTCTGGCGAGCGCACACACCCTACAGCAAAAACCTCTCCAAAAAAAAAAAAAAAAACTAAAAATAAAAAAGAAACTATCTCTAACTGTCCAAGAAAACAACATCATGAGTTCACTTAAGTGGGGAGTAGAGTGAATAGCTCTTGAAATCATAAATCACAGGAATAGTCTGTTTGGACTAGAAAATATGCAAGCACAAAATGCCATTTATGAGGAAATGTAAGATGAATGAATGATACTGTTGTGATTCTTTAACAGTAATGGGTTGGGAAAGCAGTGTTTCCTCCCTTTATGCCAGGGTTCACACCACACAGGAGGTTTCTCCGGCTGAGCATTAATTCCACTTAGAACTATTCATCCACTACCTCTCACTGAGTTTTCCTTCTGAGGTTTAACCAAGTGTATTTTTGCTTATTGGCATGTTTAAAAAGAAGTCATTTTTATTTTAAAAAATATAAAATATTTTTTCCTATTGAATTTTTGAATGTTTATTTTCTGTAAATTGAGATATAATGTTTTTACTGATGGTCCCCAATTTACAACAGTTCAACTTACAAGTTTCAACTTTGCAATGTGTTTCACAGGATAAAAGCCCTATTATAAGTGAAGGAGCATTTGTATAAAGTCCAATTCACTGTTTTCAGCATATAGATTTTTGAGTTTGACAAATGCCTACAGTCATGTAGCTGCCACCACAATTAAGAGGTAGAACATTTTCACTCCATCACCCTCCAAAATTTCCTGGTTCTATGTCATCAACTTTTACTCCCAGTTTTCCAATCTCTGATAGTTACTGGTTTGTTTTTGTACCTTTAGTTTTACCCTTTCCAGAATGTCATAAAATGAAATGAGACAGTATGTAGACTGTTTAGGCTTTTTTCACTTGCTTTAATACATTTAAGATTTATTCATGTTGTATTTCAATAGTTCATTCTTTTCTGTTACTGAACAATATTTCATTGTATGGATGCACTGAGATTTGTTAATCCAGTTAAAGGATACTTGGATCATTGCCACTTTGGGTGATTATAAAGTCACACTGAATATTCACATTCAAGTTTTTATGTGAACATAAGTTTCCGTTTCTTTTAGGTAAAATTATAGGAATAGGATAGTGTAGTCCTTATAATAAGACTATTTTAACTTTATAAGAAACCACCAAGCTTTTCCAGCATTTGCTAGTCCCACCAGCAATATACAGCATAAAAGTTCCAATCGCTTCACATTTTTATCAACATTTCATATTGTCAGGTTTTATTTTGTTTTGATTTTAGATATATTAACAATTTTCTAGTGTTATCTCATTGTGGTCTTTTAAAGCTTGTTTCTTTCTTTATTTCGTGAAAGACAGACAGAGAGAGAGAGAGAGAGAGGCAGAGAGAGAGAGACAGGCACCCCCAACAAGGTCCTCACACTGCCTTATCCATCTCTACCTTCAGCCAGCCTGAATCACAGACATGCCCCTCATTGTGAACCTGGGACCTTTCCATGTGGGTCCACTTGTGTTACTACTGTGCCACAGCCTGACCCTTCACTAAGATTTTAATTTGTGTTTTCTTAATGACTAATAATGTTAAACATCTTTTCATGGGCTTATTTGACATCCATGCATATAACTTGTTTTGTAAAATGTCTAATCTTTCACCAATTTTTAATTGGAATGATTTTTTAATTACTGAGTTTTGAGAGTTTTTATATACTCCAGATATAAGTACTTTGTCAGATATGTTGTTTTGAAAATATTTTCTGCCAGTTCATTACTTGTCTTTTTAACTTTCCCAGAATAATTGTTTTAGTTTTGCTGAAGTTCTTTTTTTTTTTGTGAACTTTTCATGTAATATCTAAGAAATCTTTGCCTAACATAATGTCACAACTATTTTATCCTGTTTTCATCTAGAAATTTAATAGGTTTATGTTTTAGGTTTATAATTGATCTATAATTCAATTTGTGTTCCTAATTATATAAGGTAGAAGATGTGGGTCAGGACTCATTGATTCATTTTCATGGGGCCAAATGGTGATACAGTGATAAATTTCAAAGCTCTGTGAGGCAATACCACATGTGAAGGTTCACAGTTCAAGTCAGGGACTTCCCTAGGTATGTTGAGATTGCACATGCCCGTGATCCAGGACCAGAAGGGTTGGGTGTAGATCATGACACTAGGGCCCTGTTAAGTGTGTTTTCTCCCTCCCTTTCTCTCTCTGTCTCTCTTACTAATGGGAAAAATAAATAAATAAGCTTTAAAATTTTTTTTGCATTTTAATGTCTAGTTGTTTCAGTCCCATATTGAAAAGATTATACTCTCTTTATTGAATTTTTATGGACCATGTATGTGTGTCTATTTCTAGACTTGCTATTCCGTTCTATTTATCTTTGTGTTTGTCCTTTCATCATTCTGATACTTTCTTGATTACTTGGCTTTGGGTAAGTATCAGAGTCCAATAGTGTACATCCTCCCATTTTGCTCTTCTTTGTCAGGATAGTTTTGACTCTTCTAGTCCCTCTACATTGCCACTAAATTTTAGAAAAAGCTTATGAATATCTATTTTAAAAATCCTACTAGGGTTTGATTTGGATCGTGTTGAATCTATATTATCACTTTGGAGAGAATCATTATCTTAACAATATTTAATCTTCCTATTCATAAATGTAGTGTATGCCTCTATTTATGTCACCTTTGATTTATTTCAACAGTGATTTGTAGTTTGCAGCATATGGATGGTTTGCATATTTGATAGTACCTAAGAATTTCATGTGAGTGATACTATTATAAATGATAGGGTTTTTTTGTCATTGCAATTTCTAGCAATCTTCTTAATTTACTCATTAGTCAAAGTAGATTTATTATAGTTTTCTTAGCATTTTATTTCTGAAGTGTTAATAAAAGATTACATTTTTTAAACCAAGAATTAAAATTCTATTACATGCTTTTAAATCAAGATTGCAGGGGTAAATGTCATCTCTTTTGCAGTTCTGTTCATGGGATAATGTATGTGGAATTGAATCTCGAATGTGTGGATGGTAAATCCATATCTACTCACTGCTGCATGGGATCTGAGATACCTTAAACTAAGTTATGGGCTTTTCCATCAACGTCTATGCAACAACAACAAAAAAAAAATAGAAGGAAAGAAGCTTTCAGACAATATAAAATGTAGAGATGCACCCATACAATTAATGTGAAATGACTTAAAGATATGATGTTATGAATAGTAATACTAGTGTCTGCCAGAGAAACCAGTAAATCTTTTTTTCTAGGGCACATGACCTGTCATGATGCAGCCTTTAGTAGGCTCTATATCTAAGTACCCCAAAAGACAACACCATATCAACATAGGGAAGGGCTACTATGCTAGACACCCAAAGATCTTGTCTGGGTCTAGCTTATGTAAAACTGGTTGGGACTAGCAGATGACATAATGGTTATGTTGCTGGACTCCCACAGAGTCGACTGCTGTTCAAATCCTGGACCTGGGCTTTAAACTCACAACAGGCATATGTACATGTGTGCTCCATATCGCAAGAGGAAAATGGAGGAGAAGGGATTGTGGCATGGCCATCCCCCCACGGGGGGATTTCTCCCTTTCCATCTCTCTGTCTCTCTTTGCATCTCCAGAGAGCACACACACCCTATAGCAAAAAATCTCTCTTAAAAAAATATTTCAAGTGGCAAGAGGTTGTTATAATTGGAATAATTCTTAGAGCAGCTAGGTTTCCAAAAATATTACAAAGCAAGAAAAACATTTGGCTGGAGGTGTGCGAACTGAGATTCTGGGGGTGTAACAGCTGTGGTTAGAACAGAGGCCAAAGGAATAGTCATACTCAGGGTAGATCAAAGGAAGCAGGCAGAATAGGTAGACAGATAGAGGTGGCTTGGCTAAAAAGAAGTGTGGAGTGTCTTTCCCTTCCTTGGAAGTTCCACCAAGACACCAGTTTCCCACTTTGCAAATATTAGAGAACAGACAGAAAAAAGGAAGCTCTCCAGCCCGAAGGGAATGGCATCACTTTTAAAACTGAGATAGAAGACCTGTTCATTGGACACCCACCCACTCAGATGGTAAGTCATGAATGATGCCAAGGGAATAGTAAGGGGTTGTGATCTTGTACACTTTCATCCTTATACACAGTAGGCAGAGATGAAGCTACTCTCTCGTTTTATTTTTAAAGTTTTATGCGTTCTACATTTCTCATACATATTTGAAATGCTGAGCTAATGCAGAATTGGAAAAAGAATCATAGCCAGAGGGCAGGTGGCTTCTGCCAGGTAGACAAATGAAGACAGGGGAGCTTCAGGTCTCTTGCAAATGTTATCCACAGTAAGAATTTTACTCACCTTGGTTTTCTGTGAGTGTCTCTCCTGTAGACAGGTAGTTATGTCCTCTATCCCCACTTACTCTGGGGAGTTGTTAAACAGTGTTACCTTTTTTTGATTGGCTTAGAAATATATGTTGTCCTAAGGGTGACTGGCAGGAAGGTCCTAGGCCTGATCTCAATTATGTGGATGTATTTCTCTCTCTCTCTCTCTTTTTAATTTCTGTAGTTTTAATTTTTAGACCCTAGAAACTAGACAAGTTTGCTGTCTTTGGTGAAGTTGTAACCCTTCAGAATGGCAACTGAGTTTGCTGTTGCTTTAGCAATACTGACAGGACTAGCACATAGTAAAAGCTCTGTGCATATTTATTAGTATAAGTCTAAAGAGCACACTTTCTATTATATTTACAACCACAGTTATAATTCTGTTTTGACTTTTCTTCTAAAAGTTCATTTATTTATTTCTATGAAAAGAAAAACAGACAAAAAAGAGAAGAAGAGAAGACTCCAAGTGGGGTCTTCACACCATGATTCATCTGTAGTTTTAGCCCATTCAGATCACAAACACAGTGCCTAGTGCATTCAAGGAAGTCCCAGGACACAAACCCACATCCTTCCCATATGAGTTCAGTTGTATTACTGCTATACCACTGCCTGATCCCTGTTTTAATATTTTTTGATTCAAGTATTTTTTTAAGTTTATTATATGTATTTCCACTGAGTGAGAGAGGCAGAGAGAGATACACTCACAGAAAGATAGCAACCCCAACAGGGTCTTGACACCACTCCATCCCCAGCCCCAGTCAGCCTCAAGCCTGGAACCTTCCCATGTGAATAAGTCTCTCAGAGTATTGAGTTTTACCATTGGGCACCCATATGGCCCCCTTGACTGAATTTTTAAAAATAATTATTTTATTTAACTATTTATTTATTTTTAAATTTGACCAGAGAGGGACAGAACAAGAGAGAAAGAGAGAGACAAAGAGGGAAAGTGAGAAAGTAAGACACTAGGTCTGAACTTCAACCATGGTCGGCCATATGGGAGTCCAGCACCCCTAACCACCATGCCACCTGTGGGCCCCTTGATTGAATTATTAATTGAAAACTATTTTCTGCTGTGTGTCATGAAAAGCTAATTGAAAATCTAAGTACCTAGATGAACTAATTGAAACTATATTAAAAGATAAGGATGGCTACGTTGTCAAAATTTTGTCACCTTTAAGGCCAATTGCAACAAACCAAAGCTGAATATGATTTTTTAAAGGAATAATAATATTTCTATTAACCCTTTGGTTTACACTATTCACTTAGGCTGCTTGAGTCTCAGATGAACTCTGAATTTCTTATTTAATGTTGAATATGTAAACTGCTTACATAATTTGTTCTGCTAATGAATATTGGTTTAGGCCAACTTGTGGCCTAGTGATTAAGGGAGCTGGATCCCACATGACCAATCACATAGTTCAAGTCCTGAACCTAGTTTCTTGAAAAACATGCCTGAAACATACATGCCCAAAATTCTGAAAGGAAGGAGAAATGAAGACGGGACTACAGCATGATCATGCTCTATGGGATGTGCTTTCTTCCTTCCTTTCTCTCTCTCTCTCTAGCATGCACACCCTCTGGCAAGAGTTAAAAAAGAAAAATTAATTTAGCTAATTATAGTAAGTGTAAAATAAGGGTATTCACCTTATTCAGTATAGTTTGGTGGAGTTGGTTAGAGTTGGTTAGAATTTTACAAGATATCATACCCTTCATATTTAAGAGGATAAATAAATGACAATGAATGTGCTGACAAGAATGATTCTTACCATTTACCTGTGTATACAAAGGTCAATATTTGACTTGAGTATGTTAAATACCATTAATTAAATAATAACAGTCTTCATAAATATTGATAATGTGTTAAATATTTTTCATTCATAATATTTATCACAAGAAATATATAGTATTACATGTTGCATTATTATGTTATAAACAATATGTGACAGTTCATTAAGCCGAGTTCTTGGGTGAGTAATTGGGAGAAGAATGCAAAGATAACATGATCATCACAGTTACTCTGCCTTTAAAATCTCAAGTCTATGTACAAATTCCATTGAGCAGTTATTTTATTTCTTCAAAATACAAAGTGCTCACCCTGTGCCAGGCAATGTTCTAAGCATTTTACAAGTATTTACTTCTTCTTGAAAGCAACCTTGTAAGATAGGCTTTTACATCATCCTCATTTTACAGAGGTAGAAACTAGAGCACAGAGGTAAAAGGTAACCTTGCCCACTTCTAGGTAGGAAACGATAGTAGAAATTACCCAGACAAGGACAAATTAAATTTTGATGAAGCTGGTTTGAACTTTTAGGTCCCCCCCCCCCCCTAAATCTATGTGCAAGAAAGGAATCTTCATCCCCACCCCCCCTGCACTGCCACCAAAAACCTCACCACGAAGATGACAGGTTTGGTGTTCTGGCAGATACAGACACGCTGGGGTCAAAGTTTTGGGCCCCCCCCCCCCCGTAAATCTATGTGCAAGAAAGGAATCTTCATCCCCTTTCCATCCCCACTGCCACCAAAAACCTCACCACGAAGATGACAGGTTTGGTGTTCTGGCAGATACAGACACGCTGGGGTCAAAGAAATTTATTTTTCCAGTATATATTATTCTGTATATAAAACATTGTCTTTTGTTTGTGTGTGTGTGTTTGTTTTAATGAGAGAAAGAGAAAGGGTGAGAAACAGAGGTAAGTATTTCTGAAAGAGTCTAGCATGCTGCTGTCCTCTTGCCTCAGCCTCCACGTTAGCCAGGTTCAAAGGTAGAAGCAACCATGCCTGGCATGTTCAGGTCAGCCAAGGAACCAAACTAAGGCCTCTCAGTAGCCACCATCCTCCCAAGTAGTGGTACCTCCTTTGTACCAAAATGTCTTGCTAGCATTAATTTTTATATCTTAAAATGGTCTCTTATGTGACCTTTTCTAACCAGCTACTCAAGATGACTTTCCTATGCCTCTATTTGGGGGAATAATACACAAGGAGCTACATAACTGGTCAAGATTGAGGAGAGGAGATAGCATTTTTATTTTTAATGTTACTCACTTCTCTACATATAATTTTAGATATTTTTATGACATTATTAAAAGCATTAGCAATGTTTTAAGAAGTGTCTCACTTTGCCAGATGATAACAGCTAATATTTTAGTGAGTGTTCATTATGCTAAGCTCTGTACATTGATCCTATTTATTCTCATGACAATCTATGAACAATGTGTCATTGTCATTCAGTATCAAGGGTGACCAGACTCCTCCTGGTTTGACCATAGTAGCCAGGGGCAACCATAGAAAGGATGCAGATCTGGTCATAGGTCTGGAGAGGAACACTTGGTGAGCCAAGGTACCTGGGAGACCAGGCGAGGTAGAGATGTTCAAGGAAAGCGGATGTGCAGGCCTGGAGCTAGACCTCAGCTGGAGACAGAGACATGAAGGCACCAGCGTCTGAGTGTGTCACCCCTGAGCCAATTAAAGATGATCCAGTTTAACCTCTCTGTGAAAGGGGTGTATTCTTTTTGCCTAAATCGAATCATGAGCCAAATGGAGCAAAGCAAATTTCCCAGTGTGTCAGTTCATTGCAAAACATACCCACAAGCAAACAGGCAAGTACATGGTCAAACAAGTAAAAGGCAATAAGTAAAAGGAAAGAAGGGCGGGCACATGAACCCATTGTGCCCAGGCTAATAACGGAACAAACTCTGCATGTCCATGGGAGGAATCTTCAACTTAGCCTGAGAGACCAGACCCCTTAAAGTGACACTAGAATGGGTCTGGCAGACGTTCAATCTTCAGAATGCAGTTTAGCGACCTAATTCCATCTAAATAGATGGAACTTCCAGCTGCCCATGTTTCATCAAATGGATACTTGCGAAGAGTGGCGTCACAGTGAGATGTGTCTCAGATAGTAGCTCAGAGAACCTTATATTTATAGCCCAAAAGATGTGCTGTCTTAGCTTCCAGATGTCAGGTTGGAGAGGGGGGAATATCTCAGAGCCCACTACCTTATGGCACACACAGACAAGGAGGCTATCAGCTTGTTTGGCTCAGTTACAGCCACATAACAAAGCAAAATTCATACTCTTAAAATGAATTACGATCAGCCTCTATGGCGCAGTCAGTAAAACACTGGACCGCATTGCGGGAAGCTGCATGGCCAACTGCAGGTTCAGATCCTTGGCCTGGTCAATCTTAAATACAGCAGGTGCTGGGGCCAGCAGTTGACATAATGGCTATGTCACTGGACTCCCATGTAGTTGACCATGATTCGAGTCCTGGTCCCGGTGGCTTAAACTCATGCCAGGTGCCTGTACATGTGTGCCCAAGATCCCAAGAGGAGAGGGAGGAGAAGGGATTGTGGCATAGCTATCCTCCCTAAGGGGTGATTTCTCACTTTCTGTATTTCTGTCTCTCTCTCTGTCTTTCTGGTGAGCACTTGCACCCTATAGCAAAAACCTCTCAAAACAAAAACAAAAACACAACCCAGCAGGTGCACACATACCTGCCCAATATCCTAACTGACTGGAGGAGACTGAGGATTGAAGCATGACAGTCCCACCTCAATGGTACTTCTCTCTCTCTCTCTCTCTCTCTCTCTCTCTCTCTCTCTCTCATGCACATGGTCTCTATCATGGACAATTTTAGAAAGGAGTTACATTGTCAAGATTTCAAAATGGAGTTAGTGTTGGCAAAGTACAGTCATGAATAAAATGTAAGCTTTTAGATTCGACAAGAACCATAACACCATAATACAAATCCTAAGAGGGTCTGAAGGTCCTGAGAGTGGGCGAGGTTGTCCAGACAGCAAAGAGGGTGAGAAATGTAATGGAAGAGAAACAAGGCTGGATGTTGGGGAATCTCATCCAAGGGACAGGCAAGGAAGGAGAAGGACAGAAGCCGTAAAAGGCAATAAGTAAAAGGAAAGAAGGGCGGGCACATGAACCCATTGTGCCCAGGCTAATAACGGAACAAACTCTGCATGTCCATGGGAGGAATCTTCAACTTAGCCTGAGAGACCAGACCCCTTAAAGTGACACTAGAATGGGTCTGGCAGACGTTCAATCTTCAGAATGCAGTTTAGCGACCTAATTCCATCTAAATAGATGGAACTTCCAGCTGCCCATGTTTCATCAAATGGATACTTGCGAAGAGTGGCGTCACAGTGAGATGTGTCTCAGATAGTAGCTCAGAGAACCTTATATTTATAGCCCAAAAGATGTGCTGTCTTAGCTTCCAGATGTCAGGTTGGAGAGGGGGGAATATCTCAGAGCCCACTACCTTATGGCACACACAGACAAGGAGGCTATCAGCTTGTTTGGCTCAGTTACAGCCACATAACAAAGCAAAATTCATACTCTTAAAATGAATTACGATCAGCCTCTATGGCGCAGTCAGTAAAACACTGGACCGCATTGCGGGAAGCTGCATGGCCAACTGCAGGTTCAGATCCTTGGCCTGGTCAATCTTAAATACAGCAGGTGCTGGGGCCAGCAGTTGACATAATGGCTATGTCACTGGACTCCCATGTAGTTGACCATGATTCGAGTCCTGGTCCCGGTGGCTTAAACTCATGCCAGGTGCCTGTACATGTGTGCCCAAGATCCCAAGAGGAGAGGGAGGAGAAGGGATTGTGGCATAGCTATCCTCCCTAAGGGGTGATTTCTCACTTTCTGTATTTCTGTCTCTCTCTCTGTCTTTCTGGTGAGCACTTGCACCCTATAGCAAAAACCTCTCAAAACAAAAACAAAAACACAACCCAGCAGGTGCACACATACCTGCCCAATATCCTAACTGACTGGAGGAGACTGAGGATTGAAGCATGACAGTCCCACCTCAATGGTACTTCTCTCTCTCTCTCTCTCTCTCTCTCTCTCTCTCTCTCTCATGCACATGGTCTCTATCATGGACAATTTTAGAAAGGAGTTACATTGTCAAGATTTCAAAATGGAGTTAGTGTTGGCAAAGTACAGTCATGAATAAAATGTAAGCTTTTAGATTCGACAAGAACCATAACACCATAATACAAATCCTAAGAGGGTCTGAAGGTCCTGAGAGTGGGCGAGGTTGTCCAGACAGCAAAGAGGGTGAGAAATGTAATGGAAGAGAAACAAGGCTGGATGTTGGGGAATCTCATCCAAGGGACAGGCAAGGAAGGAGAAGGACAGAAGCCCCCACAGTGTCAGTGAGTACTGGGCTTTGTACCATCCTCCCACTGCCTGCTAGGGCTATTTTTGTTTTGCTTTAGGTTTCTGAACCTCTCTCAGAAATCTTTGGTCATGACCTGTGCTTCAACTTAGAGTAGTTATCACTGGAAAAAATTATCTTAATTTGATGCCATTGTAAACAGTAAAAGCTAAGGACATCCCATCTAATTTTTCAACACAGGCATATAGATCATGAATATAATATTTGAAGTTCTACAAATTAAAGTCCAAGAAATCTTGAACCTTTTTTAAATTTTTAAAATTTGTTTTCTCAGTTCTTTAGCCTTGGACCACTTTGGTCATTATCCTTTATTCACTGGCCCGTAGAGCTTATGTTTTTCCTTGAGACCTTAGTCATTAGAACATACAGCTTATTTAAAACTATTTTCTTGTTCAAATTAAATAGCATCAAACAACACACACGTTTAATTTTCTTTGTGTAGCCCTAGCCATTGATCCTTATCTGCTTTCTCCCACACCCAGCTAACATCCCAGGCAGGAGTGCTGGGTTTATGGGCTAGAACGGAGGTCAGTGCTCCTGCAACAGCCTGACCACTTAGTGTGACAGCCAGAAGAAGGTCCGCTGAGCAGAGACCTGGTCTTTACCGCTCATGGCAGCTCAGTGACAGCCACTTGCTGACATCTGATCATGGTCCCCATCCCCCACCCCCTGAACACCATTAAAGCCCTCCTGCTAGATAGCCCATGGTTTTTTGAAAGGCCTCACCCTTTCAGAGTTACATACCGGAGTTGTCTGTTTGGCATAGCTCTCCACCCTGCCCTCCAGAATCTGTGTTTTCCCAAACCCCGCCAGCATGGAGACCTTTCCCATGCCCCGCGGTTGGCCCCAAGGAGGAGCAGTTGCTCCTTGACCTGCTTGCCTTTGATCCTTGGGTCAGGAGCACAGTCTTCAGTGACTTTGGTTCCTGAAGATCTTGGAAGGCCCCACCCAGAACACTCCTCAGCAGATAGGGCTGAATGCCTATGCCCCTGACACAGATGCCAAGGGTGAGAAGTTCAGGCTGTTGGGCTTGAACCAGAATCGCCTGTAAGACTTGTTATTACTTTCATACCTTTAGCAGGGATATTAGAAATATCACAGGAAACTGGCCATTAAGTTAGCATGAGAGACTCATGACCAGTCTAAAGTCTGGCAGGCTAGATTTAAAAGGGAAAGGAAGAGTCCTACTGTTTTTCTACACATCTTTCGGTGTGGGTCGCTGTGTGGCTCCCATGCTTCTGTTACAGTGTGAGTCCAAGGGCCTTGCCAATCTGGACCCAGACTACCTCCCCAGTTACCCTCAATATTGTAGCCACAGAGGCAGCTCACAGTCCCTGCCCTCTCCGCACACAGCTGCGTTCTCCATGTTCTTCTGCAGGATCCTACACTCCTCTTCTCTCCAGTTCTCCCTCTCACACATGCCCCCTCCCCCCGCAGTCTCACAGTTCCATTGTACCCTGCCTCCACCTTACTCCTTATGTGGCTGGTCAGCTGAGCATGTGAAGTTCTTTCTACTCGTGTTTAACGGCTACACCAGCAAGAACTGTATGGTATTTGTCTATCATGCATGAGTGCTTGGTGTCGCATGGCCTTGTCCTGAGCAAAACTCCAATAAATGCTTGTGAAATAGAACTAGAACATGGAAGAAAATAACCTATCAGTTCACAAATCATTTTGTTGCTTCATTGTGTTAGAGAATGTTGTATAATGAAAACTACTCATTTTCTCCTCCAAATGCCCTAAATCACTCTCTTTCTTAGATGACTTTAAAGAATCTGCTGAGCTCATTGTCTTCACATTCTCAGGGACCACTCACTTTTCAGCCATCTTCATTCAAGTTTCTGTCCCTGTCTTTGTTTTCCCTACTACTGCCCTCACAACTGCTAAATCCAGAAGAATTTCAGGTTTACTATCACTTACTCTTTCTTAAGTAGTTGATACAACTGATCAACTAATCCCTCTTTATTTGGATGCTCATTGTTTGGCTCCTAAAACACCACTTTCAGCTAGTTCTCATTGACTTCTAACATCTCTGACTATGTCTTACCCGAACCTTTTCTGTTCCTTGGTTCATGCCTTAAACACTGTAATTCTCCGGGTTTCTAAAGTCCCCCTGGCTGATCAGCTTTAATTATTATGTATCTTTCATGTGTATCATATAAATGCTGCTCGTTCCCAGGTAGCTCTGGATGTGACGAGGGCCTTTAAATTTTGACATATCCAAACACGAGCTCATTATCTTCTCCCTCTCCATATGGACCTCCCTGTTTCAATGTTTTCTATGTTTAATGGCACATTCACAACACCTGGAATCTCGGAGACAGCCTCTATTTCTCCCCCTGTGCTGCTTCCACATCAATCAATAGTCAAGTCTCTAAGGTCACGCATACATCTTCACTCTCACTCCCTTTATCTTCTTTGCCATCTCTCATCTCCTCCTAGTGGCAGCATGGAGAATGAACAGTTAGGATACTTTAATATGCAACTCTAATTAGGTTACTCTCCTGTCTAACATCCTTCAATAGCTTCCCACTACCTATGTGTCTGTTTCCTTTCCCTGTAAATTTCTTAGTAATTTTTTTTAGTCCTGCATAGCCCTTCTCAAGTGTTACAACTTCTGGGAGGTATTCTCCTATGCCCTCATGAAGGGAGTTGCTGTTTCTCTTATTTCTCATGATTTTATCCCACAGAGGACTATGAGCTCTCAAGGGCTGGGACCCCATCTTACTCACTTTTGCATTCCCGGCACCTACCCTGTTCCTGGTACATACACACAATGTCAGATGAGCAAATTACCACTTCTCTTTTGATTACTTTTCCATGAAAACCTCAAATGTTATTCCTAAAATGAGATTACTGACTATTTCCTTTATTAATGTGCTCACCCTTTTAAGGGATTCTGCAAACAATAGCAGAAAGAGGTGTCGTGGACATTTCTTCTGAAACAGTCAAATTACTTTGCATATGTTAATACACAAATCCAGTTTGCTCAAAACACAGAGGACAAGCTTCAGCATGTGTCATGCATTTTCTTTTTCCGTGGAAAAAGTGGAGAGAAGAAAGAAACAACCATTTGTTGAGTCATCTGTGCTAGGTACCTGACATATGCTCTCATTTTCCAAGGCTTCTTAAAATTCTTTTTGGGTAGGCAAGAGCAGATAAATTACTGAACAGGAAGAAGTTTTAGCTGAGCTAACTAATTTGTGGCTCTCTGAAGCACATGATCCTCCACAGGCTTAGTCACCTCATCTGAAAATAAAAGGGTAGGTCCAAATGGTCCCTGGTTTTAGCCAAACTCTAATGTTTCCTTAGCAAACATTTACTGAGTAGATTTGCTCTGAGCCAGCACCTGTGCTTGGATTCAGGATGCAAATAAGATGCAGCTTGTCGCCTGTAATATTCAGTGGTAGGGAATAATTTTGTTATTCTGACTTTACAAGGTGTGTTGCAACTATTTAGAGTCTATCTCTGTTCACACTTACAAAAACAAAATATATCCAGTTAAAAAAACAAAAACCTACAGAGCCTATCATGTATAAAACTTCCTTCCATTAGAAGAAGAAGAAATCATGGTCACTGCCTCATAGAAGTTCTAATCTAGTGGAAGATGCACATTCATGCAGCAAATAAAATAATTTTGTAATCAAAATTTTATTCATGTAGGAATATCTTTCTGGGCAGCCATTATTAGACCAATTCAGGCTTTCTGAAGTACTTTATATTATCTATAAACTAGAGGGGAACAACTGCCAATGCTAAATATTGTTTCTAAATGCACATTAGATTAACATCACTCACACCTGAATTTTACAGTTGTGATAAAGTGCCACAAATACTTCTGCTATGTGACATATTCTTTTGCCTAAGGCAGCCAGATCTGAAAGAGGCATTTGTACCTCTCTGGGATGTAAGTTTCATCCAGTTTGTGTTCTTGCAGAGTCTAGCCCTTGTTTATTTTTACCTTGCATAAGATAAATCACAGGCCAGTGCTGCACCATGCTAGGAATGTGTTTCCAGGTTGAGACCAACATAAAGAATAGTTGCCTCCTTGGCTTATTGCAAGAGTCATAGACTTGCGTGGTTTGTGTGCTTGATGTTTGAAATAGTACCCAAAATTTCTAAAATGTTTTCATCAGTTTTTTAGGTAAGATTGAGAACTAATGAGCAAACAGTCTGAGAGCCAAAGAAATGCAGATCACTTTATATGAGTAATTTTCAAAGTTGAAGAAGTAAATGATTTTCAAATGAATAAAACAAAAAGACTACATTTTAAAAGATGGACTTTGGTTTTTAGAGCAATTTTAAGTTCACAACAAAATTGAGCAGAAAGAGTTCCATATACATCTTTTTTCTTTTTCCTTTTTAGAGGTTTTTGCTATAGGGTATGTGCACTTGCCAGGAAGAGAGAGACAGAGAGACAGAAAGTGAGAAATCACCCCCTAGTGGGGATGGCTATGCCACAATCCCTTCTCCTCTCGGGATCTTGGGCACGCATGTACATGAACTTAAGCCACCAGGTCTGGGACTCGAATCACGGTCGACTACATGGGAGTCCAGCAACATAGCCATTATGCCAACTGCTGGTCCCCGTGAATTTCCGTATACTTCTGCTTCCTCAGGTGCACAGCTTCCTTCAACACCAGTATCCCCACAATCAGTGGAACTATATTGACCCAACAACCATAGTATACATTATTGGTGTTGCATATTCAGTGAGTTTTCACAAATGTACAGTGACATCCATCCACCGCAATAGTTTCATACAGAATAGTTTCACTGCTCTAAAATCCTCTGTGTTCCATCTATTTATCCCACCCTCCCCCAAACCTGGCAACCACTGATTTTTATTTGTCTTCATAATTTTTCCTCTTGCAGAATGTAATGAGCAGGAATCATGTAGTACCTAGCCTTTTCATATTGGCCTTTTTCACTTAGTAATTCTTAATTTAAGTTTTCTCTATGACTTTTCATGGAGAAAAACTTGTTCCTTTTTATTGCTATATAATATTCCATCATATTGCTGTTTACTGTTCCCTTAACCTGCCATCTTGCTTGCCTTAAAATTTTGGCATTTGTAATAAAACTCATATGCATATTTTTATGGTCATCAGTTTTCAACTGATTTGGGTAAATACCAAGGAGCACAATTGTCTGATCCTATAGTAAGAGTTTATTTGGCATTAAGAAATTGTCCAACTGTCTTCCAAAGTGACTGAACTATTTAGTAATCCCACTAATGGTATGTGATGTTGAGTATCTGTTAATATGCTAATATACCGTCTGTATGTCTTTGGTGAGATGTATATTCAGGTATTTTATCCATTTTTTAAAATGGGCTGTTTATTTCCTTGCTATTGAGTTTTAAGATTTCATTATACATTTTATATAACAGTCCTTTATGAGATATGTCTTTTGCAAATATTTTCTACCACTCTATAATTTACATTCTCATTCTCTTGACAGTGTCTGTCTCAGAGTAGGAGTTTATAAATTTCATGAAATGCAGGTTGGCAATTATTTCTTTATATGTAGTGCCTTTTAGTATTGAATCTAAAATGCATCACCATACTCAAGATCATCTGAATTTTTTCTTATTCTTTTAAGAGTTGTAGTTTTGTGTTTACATTTAGGACTGTGATACATTTTGAGTTAATTTTTTTTTTAAGGATATAAGGTCCGTGTATAGACTGATTTTTTTTTTTTTTTGCATGTGATTATCCAGTTGTTTCAATACCACTTTTTCAGAGACTATTTTTTATCCATAGTATTGCCTTTGCTTCTTTGTATAGGTCAGTCAAATATCTTGTTTTTGTTTTTGTTTTTTAGTTTTCCGGGGGGGAGTTTTTTGTCTTTTTTTTTTTGAGAGAGATTTTTTTTGCTATAGGGCACGTGCACTCGCCAGAAAAACAGAGAGAGACAGAGAGACAGAAAGCAAGAAATCACCCCCCAGGGGGAATGGCCATGCCACAATCCCTTCTCCTCCATTCTCCTCTTGGGACCTTGGGCATGCACCCACACGCACCCAGCATGAGTTTAAGTCACTGGGTCCAGGACTTGAACCCTGGTCGACTACATGGGAGTCCAGCGACATAGCCATTATGCTAACTGCTGGTCCCTGTCAGTTGAATATCTTCATATGGATCTATTTTGGGCTCCCAATTCTGTCTCTTTGATCTATTTGTCTATTTTTTGTCAATATCACACTCTTGATTATTGTTGTTTTCTAATAAATCTTGAATTTGGGTGGTATCAGGCCTTCAGTTTTGTTCCTCTCCTTCAGTATTATGTTTACTATTCTAGGTCTTTTGCCTCTCCTAGTAAACTTTAGAATCAATATGCTGATTTCTACTGTCTTGTAATTTTTTTTTTGGTTTAAATAGGATATATTAAATATAATATAGCAAATCATGAAATCTGATCCTTCCTCCTCAGGGTTTGTTGTTATTTGTTTAGTGAAGTTTAATTCTTCTCTGTTATCTTTTGTCATGTATGACCACTGAAGTCTCTACTCAGTTAAATTAGTGGTCCACGAATAGTTGGATGGAGATTTCTTTAAATACTTTGAATTCCTACATCTCCCAGCCTTTGTCAAGAGACTCTCTGTGCATTCACATTATGGCTTCAGTGCTCTTTCAGGAACACTGGGTTAGCCTTTACTTCTACCTGTGCAGATCGTCAGTCAGTCAAAGGCAGGTGAACAGGGCCTTCTCAGTTTTTTCTAGTATGCACGATTTTGCACGTTTGGCCTTCTAGATTCCTAAGAACATGAAGGAACTTTTAAAAGTCCCTGTTAAACACCTCATTCCCCAGCTAGTCCTCTTAAACTTTTTTTTTTGCTTGACTGCTCATGAGCTAACCAGATTGAGATAGAGAAAGAGAGTAAAAACCACCCCCACCCCGCCACCCCCCAATGTGGAATGGCAATGCCACAGTCCCTTTTCCTCCATTTCTCCTGTCAGGATTTTGGGCACACACACACGTCTGGCATGTTTTTCAAGCCTGTGGGTCTAGGACTCAAACAGTACAATTTACCATGTGGAATCCAGTCACCTTAACCACATGTCACCAGCCTGCATCTCCCACCTTTTTTTTTAGAGAGTTCTTTTTGCTATAGGGCACATGCACTCACTGGAGAAACAGAGAGAGACAGAAAATGATAAATAATCCCTTCCTCCCTGGGAGGATGGCCATGCTGCAATCCTTTCTCTTCTATTCTCCTTCTGGGATGGTGATGCTGCAGTCCTTTCTCCTCCATTCTCCTCCTGGGATCTTGGGCATGCACGCACACACATCTGGCGTGAATTTTAAGCCTCCAGGTCCAGGACTTAAACTGTGTCCAACTACCTGGAAGTCCAGCAACATAACCATCACACCATCTGCAGGCCCCAAGTTTGCTGCCTTTTGAACTTTTGACTCATTTAGCCCAACTATTATGATCATTTCAGGCAGCTTGCAATAATTGCCCCTGATTGTTTTTGATAAACATCCTTGGCTAAAAGCTGTTCTCAGTGATGAGCTCAGAGTCAGGTTTAATAAAAATAAGCCCTGTGAATGGGGACTGACAGGGAACTCCCAGATGCTCAGATAGTGACTTTTTTGATAATGAGGCTTTTGGGAAGCTCAAACCCATTTTGCCCTCTCCGGTGGCTGCTAAGTTCCTCATTTTCACAGCTACACTGACTGTGATGCTGTTGGTTTTCAAAGTTTTTGTAGAGCTGAGAAAAGGAGCATGGGAATAGGGCAAGTTCAAATTCCACAAAACTTGCTGTTCTTATATATATTTAGCCATTTTTCTTAAATGGACACTTAGTTTGTTGCAAGTCTACTTACTTTCCAGCCAAAGAAAAAAATTTATTTCGACGATTGCCAATCTTGTTGTTTTCAGGAAAGAGCATAGTTTCAGAGGACTTTTCTCCATCATTCCTACTCAAGGTCAGTTGTTTGCATTATTTGTTATAAACTTTATTGAAGTACAATTTACATTAGGAAAAAGCTATCAATTCAAAGTACACAATTTGATAAGTTTTGCCGAATGTATACTTCCATGTAACTACCATCACAATTATGGTAGACAACATTTCCATTACCTCAAAATGTTCCCTGGTGCTGACACTTGGCAAGTGTTGACCTATTTTTTGTCACTACGGTTTTGTCTTTTCTAAAATTGTGTATAAAGAGAATCATACAATGTATGAACTTTGTGTCTACCTTTTTTCACTTAGCATAATGCCTCTGGGATTCTTCCATAGTGTTGCATATATCTGTAGTTAGTGCCTTGAATTGTTAAGTACTCCATTATGTAGAAATACCACAATTTTGTTATCTATTTACCAGTTGATGGTATTTTGGTGATAAGGAATAAAGCTGCTAAGCACTTTTAAGTGCAAATCTTTTTATAAACATGTAATTTCTCTTATTTGAATAAATGGCTAAGAATAGACTTGCTGGGTCAGAGACTGAACAAGATGTTTAATTTTGTAAGGAATTGTCAAACTGTTTTCCAGAGAGGCTGCACCCTTTTAGAAGATTCAATAGCTTTAGATCCCTGCTAACAGTGTTGTCATGGTTCGCTTAAGTTTATGCATCTCTTTCTTCCATGAGAAAGGCTGAGAGGAAGAGATAGAGAGAGAAGGACATACTTTCAACATCATCTTAATGCCATGATGTTTCCCAGATCACAGGCACACATCTGGCATGTATAGAGACCTTGGTTTATAAGCCTGGCATCTTCCCCTGTAGATCCCGTTGTGTTGCCACTGTCTCCACCTGGCCTTGTCAGTGGCTTTAATATAGGCATCCTTGGTGTGTGTGTGTAGTGGTGTCTTATTATGATTTCACTTGCAACTCTCTCGTGACTGGATGAGAACACCTTTATGTTGAACATCTTTCCATGTGATTATTTTCCATTTGTGTATCTTCTCTTAGAGGTGTCCGTTCAAATATTCTGCCCATTTTAAAAATCAGGTTTTTATGATTGTGTTTAAGAAGCTTTTTACACATTCTATGTACGAGTCCTTTATCAAACATATGTTTTTCAAGTATTTTCTCTAGGAATAGAAGCAATTCTAAGAGTGCAGGTAAATATTTCAGTTAAGGATGATAAAAGGACCCAAATTTATGAAGTCAAATATAGTTATAGTTTCCAGCTTTAAAATATAATGTTCTTTCTGTATAGGAAGCATAAAGCAGAAAGTATATTTGAGTGTGTGGTATATAAAGGATGAGCTCATTGATGTCCTTTGTGTATATAGTAGATCAAAAATTTTTTACAACATAGAATGGTTTGTTTTTACTTCCAAATTGTAGTGGAAGAATAAGTTTGTTAGATAAGTAAACTCTGTAAGTAACAGATAATCCTTTCCTACACAAAATTGTTACAGAGCTGCCAAATAAGCAATGTCCAGTTTTTGTCTTTCTGCACACAGTATTCTTAGGTAGAGTTGAACACGTGTGGAACTGGCCAAAAATTAACTGTCAGTTAGAGGACCAAGCTAAGACCCTGCTGAAGACAGCTTTGGACTAGATGATCAGTTTCTAATCCAGAATTCCCTATTATATTTTATACAAATGAATGTATAACCAGTTGAGAAATTGGAGAAGGCTGGAAATAAGGAGAGGTATAGGATATTTTTAAGTCAATAAGGGTTTTGATAAAAGGTTGAGAAACAGAGGGAACAGTAATTGGCATAATGGTTACGTTGCTAGACTTCCACATGGCTGACCGCAGTTTAAGCTCTAGACCTAGAGGCTTGAAACTGACACCAGCTGCATATGCCACAAATACCTAAAATCCCAAGAGGAGAATGGAAGACAAATGACTATGATGTGGCCATCTCCACTGGAGGGTGATTTCTCACTTTCTGTCTGTCTCTCCAGTGAGGACATGTGCCCTATAGCAAAGATCTCTCAAAAAAAAAAAAAAAAAGAAAGTTGAGAAATAGAGCTGGCTTTGTTTGTTTGTCTGTTTGTTTGGAGATTTTTGCTATAGCATGTGTGCTCACCAGAAAGACAGAGAGATACAGAGAGACAGAAAGCGAGAAATCACCCCCCAGGGGGAATGGCCATGCCACGATCCCTTCTCCTCCATTCTCTTCTTGGCGGTTTGGGTACACATGCACACATGCCCAGCATGAGTTTTAAGCCGCCGGGTACAGGACTCAAACTTCAGTCGACTACATGGGAGCCCAGTGACATAACCATTACTCCATCTGCTGGTCCTAAGAAATAGAACTGGCTTTAATATAAAGCATTAGAAGTGGTAGTGTCCTCCATAGTGACTGTACCAATTTACATTCCCACCAACAGTGTAGGAGAGTTCCCTTTTCATCAAGGCCTTACCAGCACTTTTTTTTTTTTAATCTGTGCCATTCTGACTAGAGTTAAGTGGTTTCTCACTGTAGTTTCGATTTGCATCTCCCTTTTGATGAGGGATCTTGAGTATTTTCATGTTTTTTGGATGTTCATTTGTTTTCCTTAGAGAGTTGTTTGTTCTGCTCATCTTCTCATCTTTTAATTGGTTTGATCTTTACTTTCAGGTAAGTTGCTTGAGTTCCCTGTGTATTCTGGTTATCAGTCTCTTATCTGAGGCATAGTTTAAAAAAATATTCTCCCATTCTGATGGTTGTTAATTTGTACTAATTATTGAGTCTTTTCTGCACAGAAACTTCTTAATCTGTCTATTTTGGGGATTATTACCTATGCTTTAGGGATCTTATTTAAGAAGTCTTGATGTCTCACAGAGTTTCCCCCTGTGTTTTCCAGTAGTAGTTTTATAGTTTGAGGTCTTAGATTTAGATTTTGATCCACTTTGAATTGATTTTTGTTAATGGTGAGAAATAGGGGTCCAGATTGATATTTCTGCAGGTGGATACCCAATTTTTCCTGTACCACTTGCTATAGGGATTTTCTTTTTCCCACTAGATTGAGTGGTGTTCTTTATCAAAATAATGTATAAAATAAATGAGGATAAAAATAAAAATTATTTTTTTTACAAAGTGAAAAAAAAAAAGAAGTGGTAGTGAAAGCAATTAAAAGAATGTGACCTGACACTAGGTGAAAGATGAAAAGGAACTGAATTAGAACCAAAGAAGATACATGATCCCTTCTAAGATATCGTAGAAGTATAGTTGACTTGGATATACTTCAGGTAGCCTATTAGTGATACTCTTAATCATGATAGAACAGTAAATAGGATAAACATGTTTAGAAGGGAATTCAATTAGTTCCGTTTTAATATTTGAATGTGAATGGTCAGCAGGATCCCACAGATGGGTAAAGCTTGTGGGTAGTTAGAAATGTAGCTCTGGGGCTCAGGAGAAAAGTCTTGCCTAGAGATGGAGGACTAGATGTCATCAGAGTCCAGTTTATTTCAAAACAAGATGAGATATTTTAGTGTTCATGCAGGGTAAAAGAGCAAAGACTTCAATCCAAATCCCGAAAACATATATTAATAGACAAGGGTCATGTGGGTAGGTAATAGCCCTAATGTGACACTCTGCAAGGCTGACAGGTTTGGGGCTTATTTCCAGAGACCTCCCTACACATGTCAGACAAGCACATGCCCATTATCTGTGGCTGGCTGAGACTAGGAGTGGATGGTTGCATGAAAACTCTTTGGAAGGTTCTCTCTCTCTCTCTCTTCCTCTCTTTCCATCTTTCTGGTATGCGAATATTTTCTTTATCTTATTTTAGGGTACTTACTATTACCAAAACACATCAAGCTAAAAACTTAAGGTCTATGTAGACCAAAAAAAGGGAAGAAAGAAAAAAGTCATGGGTCAAAGATGAGAGACTGAGCACTTATATTTGCTTGCTTCAGAATTTCCACTGATTTACAGAGACATTTCTATACAAAAGTAAATGTCTATACTGGGAGAAAGGTCACAACTAAAAAATTTTCCAAGCAAGTCCAGCCATGAACCTGCTATGTGAGGCTAGAGCCCCATGGGAGGCCTGACTGAGTTCAGACCCCAGACCCACCTATAATCCTGGCTAACTGGGAAGCTGGGGCAGGAATGTCACAATGGCCAGATCCTGTTAACAATACTCTTGCCTCTTGCCTCTTCCTCTTCCTCCTCTTTCTCTTTCTCTCCCTCTCTCTCTACTACATAAACCCTAAAATGCTCAGAAATTGGAGGTGAGTTTGAAGGCTTTCCAAAAAACGGAGAGTTGTTTGGAATTTTAAAGTAAGTGGAGCCCTAGATCTACTCCCCCAGTCTATAATGAGGTGACTTTTCTCCCCTACTATCAACAGAAGACCAGAAGTAATTCCCTGAAAAGACTAAAACAGAAGTTCCCAACACATGGGAAATCAGACATAAATGATGGTCAGGTACTCTACTGAAAACAGGAGCCTACATGACAGTCTACCTACATTCTACATGTTGAGTTTCCCAGACCTCTTTTTTTACTGAGCCCTAGAATACTAGGAAACACACCCAAGAAGAATTTAGGTTCTGAGAAATGTGATCAGCCTATGACAAAACAAAAATAGACCATCCAGTCCCAACTGGAATAGATCGGCAGACTCTAAGG
>NW_006160114.1:4672149-4691288 GCF_000334495.1 Tupaia belangeri chinensis | reverse complement strand
GGAAAGAGTTTGGGTCCAAATTTAGGAATAAGCATATACAAAACAAGAAAACAAACAAGGTGCTTATTAATTCCAGAGATAAGAAAAAGTTCAGAAAGAAAGGAAAGGAAACCAGAGAAAGAAATATGGGGTCATTAGGAAAGTCATGATGAATTTTTACATAGGAAAAAAACACAGAAAAATATGTCATGACTTTACTGACAACCTAATACATGTGAATATCATTTACATGATCATAATAAGCACTGAATACTGATTTACAAAAAAATTATAAAACTTATAACAATTTTATAACTTATAACTATATTTGAAAATAGCAAGCAGCAAATGTATGTGTATGTGTGTGTGGCCAGGGAGAGTGAAGAGTGGGAATGGGTAGTAAAAGAAATTAAATCTTCATTTTTTCATAAGACAAAGTCTATAGATAATTACCTTCATGGAAAGAGCAATAAATAGGGGGCATAATAGTGATGCAGTGATAAAATGCAGCACTCAAGGCTCACCCACATGGGAAAGGTCCAGGTCATCCAGATAACTCCCTGAATATGCCAGGTCTGTGCATGCCCATGATCCTGGGTTACCTGGGATGGGGTGGATCATGGAACCAGGACCTTGTTCGAGGTTTTCTCTCTCTCTTTTTCTCTAAAGAAATAAATAAGCTTTTAAAAATATATAAAAGAAAAGGAAAATTAAAAGTAACAGCATAAACATATTACTAGAAATAAACCCCAAAGGAAAGAGCTAAAAGTTATCTTCCAAGAATGGTGATTAGAAAAGAACATGAGTGGTTATGTTTTACTGTTTATAAACCATATGAACTTATAATGGCTATTTTAAAAAAGAAATAAAACAAAAATAATAAGGGTGTTTACAAAGGAAATTTTATTAAATAAGTTTGCAGTGGGCTGAAGAATGAAAATTGAGACTGTTAACAAGTTGAGTAGTGAAAGGAAGAATGTTGAGAATAGTATAAATACTTGATAGAAAGACAGCATTAAAGTAAGATTGGTAGTTTGCTTGATTATGGTTCTCTAAACAACTACCTAATTTGTTAGTCAATTTAAGATAGGAATGGGCTTTAATGGAATAAAGTAGTTGAGGGGCCAGCAAGCAGTGTAGTAGTTAAGGGCACTGGACTCCCACATGGCTAACTACAGTTTGAGTCCCAGACCTGGCAGCTTGCTCTCTCTCTCTTTCTCTGTCTCTTTCTCTCAAAATTGAAAAATAGTGATAATAAATAAATAATTTTTTGGAGAGTTGTTTTTTGTTTTTTGTTTTTTTGTTTTTTTGTTTTTTTTGCTAAAGGGTGCATGTGCTCGCCAGACAGTTAGAGACAGAGAGACAGAAAGTGAGAAATCACCCCCCGGGGGGAGGGGTGGCCATGCCGCAGTCCCTTCTCCATTGTCCTCTCGGGATCTTGGGCATGCATGCACATGCACCCGGCGTGAGTTTTAAGCCACCTGGTCCGAGGCGCAAACCACAATCGATCGGCTACATGGGAGTCCAGCTACATAGCCATTACGCCAACTGCTGGTCCCAATAAATAATTTTTTTAAAAAAAGAAAAAAGTAGTTGGAGTTAGCTAAAGTGAGAGAGAATTAATGATGTATCAAAGTTTCAGATGTTGGAACTAAAAAACAATGTTAAAAGGTGAGCTTTTAAAAAAATAAAACTATCATTTCTTGTACGGCAGAAGCGAAAAGTGACAGGATCAATGGGTGTATGAGTGTATAGTTATAATTTATGATGAAGGAAAGGATTATTAAAAGACTTTATGTCTGGGAACCAGCACTTAGTGTAATGGCTATGTCGCTGGATTCCCACGTAGTCGACCACGGTGTGCGTCCCGGATCTGGTGGCTTAGAACTCACGCCAGGCGCGTGTACGTGCGTGCCCAAGATCCCGAGAGGAGAATGGAGGAGAAGGGATTGTGGCATGACCATCCCCCTGGGGGGTGATTTCTCGCTTTCTGTCTCTATGTCTCTCTCTTTCTGTCTGGCGAGCGCACGCGCCCTATAGCAAAAACCTCTCAAAAAAAAAAAAAAAGACTTTATGTCTAATATCTTATATTTTCTCACTGGCAGTTCTGGCTAAATTATCTATTGATAAATGAGGTCTTTTTTTTTTTTTTAAAGAATGCCCATTTAATATATATATTCTGTGGGTGCAATACCCATCTTGAGATATAATTGGTGGTGTTTCTGCTTTTTCAATTTTACTGGAAATAAAAGGATTATCAGACTGAAAAGAACATTTAGCTTCATTAATGGTATGATCATCACATTTTTCTTTCTTTTCAGACGATTAAATACATTGAATAAGTGTGCCTCAATGAAACTTGATGTGAACTTCCAAAGGAAAAAGGTAGGTGTCTACACCATTCTAAGACCATCACTTCAATAGCAGAGGCAGCTTGCATTCATAGATTAAAAACTACATGAAACTAAGCAAAATTATGAAATGCCTGACCATCTATGTTTGTTCTCCAAATATCTTGTCTTATCATAGCTGTCATAAATAATTCTGTTATGGCTATGTTGCTAGACTCCCACGTAGTCAACCGCAGTTCGCGTCCTGGACCCGGTGGCTTAAAACTCATGCTGGGCGCGTGTGTGTGCGTGCCCAAGATCCCGAGAGGAGAATGGAGGAGAAGGGATTGCAGCATGGCCATCCCCCCTGTGGGGTGATTTCTCACTTTCTGTCTCTCTGTCTCTGTCTGTCTGGGAGTGCACACGCCTTATAGCAAAAACCTCTTCATAATAAATAAATAAATAATTCTGTTATAAACTCAGATTGAGATCTGAGATCATTTCATTTTGCTTTTTTTTCCTTTATCAGAAATTTTGCATAAAGATGAAATATCTCAACGTTACGGTAATCTTTCAGAACTTTGTTTAGTTGTAAATGCCAGCCCCACATTGGACTCAAATACTCCACACATTGATTAGTAGATTAAAAGAGTTCAGAGAAGGATTGTTGGATCCATGCTAAGTGCCTTCTGGATCATTCTTTCCAGTAACATCATATTTCAATTATGCATTTATTCTCAAGAAGGTTCATTTGATAATAGCATGATGGGACCCACAGACAGTGTGACATCAAGATGCAGAGTCTGCCTTAACTTTCACCATTCTCCCTCTTTGTACTTTTCTCTAATTACAAGGAATTTGGTTCAATCTCAGAAGTCACTGTGCTCCCTCCCCCTTCTAGGGCTTTGCATGAGCCATTCCTATGTTTGAGTACCACTGGAGATTTCAGTTTTGAAAGCTATTCTTTATTGAGCACTTACTGTTTTCCAGGAGCTAGCTTATGTACTTACTATACATGATCTCATTTAATCATTTGAGGTGGGGCTTCTCTGTTTTCTAGACAAGGTAAGGAAACCTTCAACAGTTCTTACCCATGATCTTTCAGCTAGTGACAGAACAGTGTTTTTTGTTTGTTGTTGTTTTTTTATGTTATAGGGTGCGTGCGCTCGCCAGAGAGACAGAGAGAGACAGAAAGCAAGAAATCATCCCCCAGGGGGGATGGCCACACTGCAATCCCTTCTCCTCCACTCTCCTCTCCTCTCAAGATCTTGGGCACGCATGTACACGCACCTGGCATGAGTTTAAGCCACTGGGTCCAGGACTTGAAGCGCAGTCGACTGCATGGGAGTTCAGCAACGTAGCCGTTACGCTAACTGCTGGTCCCAAGCAGAACAGTGTTTTAACCTCAGGCATGTCTAACTCCAAAGCCAAGACTCTAACCACATACTATACTTCCTCCCTTTCTCACTGAATTGATCCTTTTTAGGAAATTCAAAATTAAGAATGCTAATATATTTTTTTAATTTAGCGTTTTCACTATGATAAGTCAAGTATCTGTATATTTTAAAGCACAGAAAACATTTTGAGCTAAAAGAAAGTTTTCTTTTTTCTCATCTATACAGAGAAATCATTAAAGCAAATGGATTTTAAGTCACCCCTCAGTAACCTAATCTTTGAAAATAACTTTAACCTGAATTTCCTCTCTAACATATATCCCCCTCCTCAAAAAAGGAATTTTCCTTTACCTCATCTTAAGAACAATTTGGGGTTTGAGCTAGGAATGAAAGATTTAAGCTAAAGAGGGAAAAGGGTGAAAAACAATGTCCAAAGAAATATTAAACATAAGCAATTTATCCAAGCCAAAGACAAACTTGAAATGTGGGAATAAACCTCCCAACAGCTGTCTGACTGAATAGACCCCTTGATAAGCACACATACTATTTGAAGCATGAGGGTCAGATGTTGTTTTGATTATAACACATGGTTCTTATTAAACTGAACACAGTCATGCCTGTGTATCTAAAGTGTGGTACTTATATGGCTGGTCTATACGGCTGCCTATACAAATCTTTAGCTGTAGAGTATCACAAAAGAAAATGCCAAAAACTAATGACATGATTTGTTTTCCACAAAGTGGAGTGATTGGATTTTTTACCTTGTCACCAGCTTTTTAAAATCCACCATTGAGATAGGCTTGCATAACTTATATTAGGCATTTTGTGTGCTACCTACACAAAAGTCCCTCTGTAGACTGGTCATTGCACTGTTCCGCCTTTCTTAATGTATTGCTTATATTGGATGTAATAGCACATACTCTACAGCCCCTTCTTAGCTTTGGGCCTCACTAATGCATACACTTTTTTGAGAAAATAGGACTTTTCATATTATAAATTGGAAAGTCATGGTCTGTATTTTCAAATAAATAATTCTGACATGTGGTCTCCACCCATCTGTAAATCTCAATAATGACCAGCATACATGGCCAAATCTAATCTACAACACAGAAGATAGTATGCAGCGGCACCCATTTCTGTGACCTGTCTCTTACACAAGTCATCGACTAGTCCTGTATTTTGCTAAATAATAATAATAATAATAATAATAAAATAAATAAATAAAAATAAAGAATAAGAACTAAGATTAAGCCAAATGATCAAAAATAGAAAGTGAGACTTGAGAACTGACCACGCCATGAAGCTTCAACCAGCTTTGGAATTTATATGGAAAAAAATGTGACATTCCTCTAGGTATGTCCCCATTTTAAGTGATCCAAAAGTAGAAGTAGAATTATCATTTCCAATCTGCTGAGGTCCAAACTTGTTTAATTCTGCAGAATATATTTCCCAAATGGCTTAACATCTAGGCCCACAGTTATCTTGCTCTTCTCGGGGCTGTTAGGCCCACAGGTCTTCATGAGCTTGCTTAGCACTTTGTGTTGTCACCAAATGCTGACGCAGGATTTCCTGTCTGCCACGTACTGTCCCTCATCATTGACTCTATGCCACAGATGCAGAAATTGAAGGGCTCAGTCCCTTGCCCAAAGCCACACAGAAATAGCAGAGGCAAGATTTCAACCCAGGGATTCTGGTACCAGATTTCCCCTTCTCACCTTTCAAAGATATTCAGAAATGTAGAACCTGATTGAGCCATGGGCCTGAGACCTGGAAGGGTCTCATGTTTCCTCAGCAATGCATTCCATTGACTATTTGTTTTTAGAAGAGAAATGTTTCTTGCCATCTATACTGAAGTCCATAATTGATGTTTTGGCTTCATGACATTTTGTTTCGTTCTGAAGATTTCGCTGGGCTATCTTAAGGAAACCAAAAAGACAAATAAATGAATATGTTGAAGACTTACTCATAGATTGAGTTGAAAGGCATGCACTTTTGGTTAGGCGTGCACTTTTCTAATACATCACATGCCACTTGTGAGGCACCAGGATATGGCATTGTACCTTCTATAAGATAGTGTCTAACCATTTTGCAGAGAAGTGGTGCTTTAAGGATTCGAGATTACCTTTCTGGCCTCTGCAAGAGTCAAGCAGAGAACGGTGTTCTGAATCATAGCCACACACCCTACTGAAAGACTGACTGCAGCCCAGCCAAAGAAGAATTTCAAGAGAGCCTTGAGGGCAGCTGTGGCTTCAGGCTCTTCATCCCTGTAACATTCCAAGTGGCACATTCCTGCCTCTGAGCAGGCAGACACCGTCATTTAGTTCCAGCTAACTGTAATGGAAGATACACTTCTAAATTTCTAGGTAACTGTGGGTTAGCTGCCTTTTGCAGCTGTAGACTCACATAGGTTCCTATTTCCAGTGTAAAGATATAGCCAAATTCCATTAAAAAAAAAAAAAAAGCCCTTCTTTTTGGAGTGTCTTCTTGGCATCTGTCTCTGAGGAATATATAATTTCAATGAAGAATGTTCTCAAAAGACAAACATCAGAGGCACATCTAAATTAAAAGCTCCAATGCACATGCAAAGCTGCTCATTCGCAGGGGGGAAACTGTTTCTTTTTCATTCTTTCTTATAAAAATCACACTCTCTTCATGATGGCATGAAATACCCTGATTATGGCTAGAGTTTATTGTTATATGACTTCTGTTCGATGTAGCAATCAGAGGCCTAAGACTCCAACCAGGTTGCATATTAAATAAGTAGAGAGAAAGACACATGCCCACTTGGGACTCTTAATCTTTCCTCTAATCCAAGAAGATCTCTCAAGAGAGGAAGAACAGCTTCAGGGAAGGTTCTGGTTAAAGTTACAGTTTTAATAAGGCTCTCTGAAACTATGACCAGAGGCGGAAAGCAACTTAGAAACCATAACTAATTGTCATCTTCCAGCCAGCGCCTTCTGGCCTGAATGCCAGCAGCATTTCAGAAGTCCTGCAGCTGTTCAGAAGGGATGGGTCTTCACCCCTCCAGCCACCACCATCTTTTACACTCCCACATCTCCCACCAAATAAGGCACCTTCTGGTAGCTCTGAACAGCAGAGTCAAATGAGGAAAAAAAAAAAAAAAAACTATATTCCATCATGCACTTGGCTAGAGAGTATTATATCTTGAAATCCAGATAATTATATGTGGATAACCTAAAACCATAGGATCTTTAAGTTGGAATGGCATTTTGGTCATATCTTTTCTAACCTCCCACCCACTCTACAGGATTTACTTCTTAGATGAGCCCCACAATTTACTCTGGCCCCACTTGTAAACTTCTCCACATAAATTTTTTATATCACAAGGCAGTTTATTTCATTCTAGTTACTAGAAAAGTCTTCCACAGAATGAGCTAGAAGTTGAGTGATGTGAATTAGCCCATTTAATTCCAGTCCTTTCCTCTGGAGAAGCACAGAATATAGATTTCCCCTTTCACACAGCAGCCCTTCAGCACGGACCTCTAGAGCAAGAGTTGGCAAATTGGCTGGTCCTGTTTTTGTAAATAAACTTTTGTTGGAACATAATTACACCCATTCTTTTCCCCACAACAATGCAGTTGCCACAAAGACTGTATGGCCTGTCAACCTAAAATATTTATTATCTGGTCCTTTATAGAAAAAGTTTTCTGACCCCTGCTCAACCTAGTACAAAGTTTCTCAAATTATCTGTGGTGAGTGACTGTTTTGATTTGCTTTGTTTTCATTTCCAATCTGCCACACACAGATACTTTAATGAAATTCAATACAAACTGATTTATTAAAAATATGTTTTCAATGATAGAAAATATGAACCTAAATGTTTATTAGACTTAAAAAATACAAAATTTATGGCCATGTAGCCTATTGGTTAAAAGAGCTGGATCCACATGGCTGATTGGGATTTTAATCCTTTCCCTGGCAGCTTGAAAAAAACATACTGGGCATTTGTGTATGTGCCCCAAATCCCTACAAGATAGAGAAATGGAAGAGAAGGAACTGTGGCATGATCACACCCCACTGGGGAGTGATCCCCCTTTCTCTCTCTCTCTGGATATATGACAAGCATATACATCCTCTGACAACTAAAACAAAAATTTTAAGATTTTTAATATAACAGTGAGTTTATTTGCTATGTAATTTTGGCTAGATTGGCAACACTAGTTATAGGGAATAATGTATATTTGTTATTTTTTGTTTTAATCCCAATTGTTATAGAGAATGAGCATATGCTAACTAGAATGAAAGAAAACATGTTAAAGCAGTTTAAAAGCTTAGGTTATTACTTCTTAGCTTTTACTCAAAATTAAGTATGTGGTGACATTTTTTCAAAATTTATCTTTAATCTTTCATCATTAGCCATATCCTATAATTATAAACTCTAATTATCTTTATGTGAAACAATGGATATAATGTATGTAGTATATAAGGTATATAGTATATATTGTATATAGTATATAATGTATCCTTATCCTTATGGTAAGTAAACTAATCTAAACCCTGTTCATTAAGACAAGCCTACCAATTCTGAGCTTATATAGTATAGCCTTGTCAAATGGTGACAACTAGTTTTGAGACTTTCGATTTTGTGAGTATATAATTAAAGACGGATAAGTTTGGGGACTGGCAGCCCCCTGATCACAGGTCGAGTAAAACTGTCTAGGGTTCCTCATTTCTAACCAAAATGTTATTTCTTTCAATCATCCTTCACAGGAGACTATGGTGCTTAGATCCTTGGCCATTCTGGTTACTCTTTTCTAGAAATGTACCCCTTCAAACATGGCACTTAGAGCCCATTATTCCTTATGCATGTGACCAATTCAAAAGACACTGGGCTCTCACCTTCTTAATCTTAGAATCCATGCTCTGATCATGCATCCTAATATTCGTGCCTTTGTTTGGTAGCCATGCTACGTGGTTAACTCACACCAAGCTGAAATCTCCCAGAACTCTCAATACTATTAATAGGAATGGCAATTGAATTAAATCTATTCTATCTTGTACATCTTATAGTTGATTTTGTTAATTAGATAATTATACATGTATTTATTTAATCATATTAAAAGGCTATCCTTCAGTTTCATTAAGGTCTTTATACATCTCAACATTTTTATTCACTAAGAACAATAATTAGTTTTATGTATCACTTAAAGGTTTCTATGACATTTTCACATAGTTCTGTTGATAAACCATGTTAGATGTATATTTTTACCATTTTCATTTTACAGCAAAGAAAAGTGAGTCCAAAAAAGGATGCCTTCCTCAAGATCCCTTAGTGAATAATCTTGTATTGTCTTTGCATTTTTAAAACATGAGTTCTTCTGGCTCATTCCAGCTATTCTTAAAATGGTCATAGTCTTGAAGCATGCCTCCAGAGATTCCCTCCTTCAGGTGCTTTCAGTCTTTGAATCATATTCTTTGGTGGAGTTACTCAACCAGCTACTAACAATGCTACAATGCTGCAGTGCTATAGCACTAAGCACAATTAGCCATCTTGGCCACAACAATAGCATAAGAGCCTTTTGTCAGTTGCCTTGCTAAAATTCTGCCATGTTCTGTCTATAGTATGCCCTACTAAACCAGTGAGATAGAATAGAGTTAGTATCGATGTGTCATTTACTTCTTAAACACATCCCATTTCTAGATTTCTCACATGGTTTATCTCTAGTTTACATTTCCAAATAACTTCAAAAAAATTATCAGACAGGTGAAATCTAATAATCTTTTAAACAATCAGTATACTTCCACAAATACTATTGGAGAGTCATCCATGTGCCCAAATATATAAAACAGAAAACTTAAATTCCAGTGCAATATGGTTTTTATGCTGTAGATCAAAATCTTTTGGTGGGTTTTCAAATGAATTTGGTTGGTTACAAACAACAATTTTAAAAAATGAAACAGACTAAACTAGACTATAAAATATCAGAGTACAAACAAACAAGGATAATTGCTATAGCATGTTTTTGTTTTTGTTTTTGTTTTGGGGGGTTGCTTTAGCATAATTTGTATGCATGCATGTTCTGAGTTGTGATAGGAAATGTTATTTCTTATTGTGTGTTGGTAACAGTAATTTGAAGATCTTGCCCTAGTGAAAGAAGCAAATACAGAGCCATTTCAATACTCTCTAGGAAATACCATGACAGTTCTATGTACAGGGTGATAAGAGAAAATGGGTATTTTTTTCTTTTTCCTTTTGATTTTGTTTTGTATTGCTTTGGTTTTTGTTTGTTTGCCTTGGGTCAAACAATCTAAATACCACAAACTTTCCCTGAACTCTTTGTCTTTTATTCTAGGAGTTTACTACTTTTTCGCATGCCTTGGCTGGGTTGTAAATAACTTACTGTTGGCCAAAGCTAATATAATAAACTCTTAGAGCCCATAGACATAGGCAGGCATTCCAACCCCAGTCTACAGAGGCCAGTTTGGCATCTTTTCTTAACCTAAATAAAGGAGTCCTTATCCAAGTAGTATGTGGTTTCCTAACATCAGTAACCAGGTTTGAGAGAAGGAGTCTGAGTCAATACTAAATATTATAGTTTCTATTTTTAAATATCTATTTATCTTTAAAAGCATATCCTTATTTTGCCTTCTTAAAAACTGTTTACCAAAAGGGCCTTTTCAGAATTCTTAATACCAATTTCTCAGTAGCTTTCTAAAAATGCAATATGAAAATCCAATAAGTGTAATCTTCAGCCTCTCATGATTTCTTCTATATAAATGGCCCTCAGATGCTGATTTCTATTATATAAATCACTGGAAAAGAGGAAGTAGAAAGTAATACAAAGAAAGTAATATTGTGTCAGTACCCCAGAGTCTTGCCTTTTTCCATTTTTTTCCTACTTTTTTCCTGGACTCTTTCACAAAACTAAATTCTCTCACCAAAGCTTTATACTTTTATTTTAAATCAAACATTATTTTTCCACTGTGAACTCAAAAATATGGAATTCTTTGTTTAATTTGTATTTTATTTTTTATTAACAAATATTATATATTTATGAAGTACAATGTGATGTTTTTATACATGTATACATTATAGAATGATCAAATCAGGCTAATTAATATATTTACCAACTCGAATATTTATCATTTCTTTGTGATGAGAACATTTAAGATCCTCTCTCTTAGTTATGTTAAGATATACAGTACATTATTATTAACTATAGTTTCCACGTTGTGCAATAGAGCACCAACATTTATTCCTGCGGTCTTACGAAAACTTTATACCCTTTGGCCAACATCTCTCTTTTCCCCTGCACCTCCTGCCCTCAGCCTCTGGTAATCACCATTCTACTCTTTACTTCTATGAGATTAACATTTTTAGATTGCACATAAAATTGAGATCCTGTGGTGTTTGTTTCTCTGTACCTTGCTTATTTCACTTAGCATAATGCCTGCTAGGTTCATCCATGTTGTTATAAATAACAGAATTTCTTGCTCTTTTAAGGCTGAAATAGTATTCCATTGTGTATATATTTCAAATTTTTTAAATTAATTCACCCTTTAGTGGACACTTCAGTTCTTTCCATATTTGACTATTGTAAACAATGCTGCAATTAACATTGGAGTGCAGATACCTCTCTGGTATACTGATTTCATTTCAGTGAAAACCAGTGGATATATAGCAAAGGGAAATTAAATCAGTGCACCCAAAAAAAAGGTTTTTTGTTTGTTTGCTTGTTTGTTTTGTTTTGTTTGGGAGAGGTTTTTGCTATAGGGCTCATGTGCTCGCCAGAAAGACAGAGAGAGACAGAGAGAGAGAAAACGAGAAATCAGCCCCCGGGGGGATGGCCACACCGCAATCCCTTCTCCTCCATTTTCCTCTCAGGATCTTGGCCACGCATGCAAATGCACCCAACGTGAGTTTAAGTCACCGGGTCCTGGACTGGAACTGTGGTCGACTACATGGGAATCCAGTAATATAGTCATTATGCCAACTGCTGGTCCCAACCATTGTATGGTTTTAGAGTTTTAAGAAACCCCCATACTGTTTTCCAAAGTAGTTGTATTAGATTATTATTTTAAAATACCACTAACAGTACACAAAGTTTCTCTTCTCTCCACATCTTCCCAACATTATTATTTATTATCTTTTTTGATAAGAGTCAATCTAACAAGTGTGAGATTCTGTCTTATTATGATTTTAATGTGCAGTTCTCTGATGCCTAGAGATACAGAGCATTTTTTGCATATATCTGTTGGCCATTTGAATGTTTTCTTTTGAGAAATAGCTATTCAAGTGTTTTGCTTATTTTATTTTTAATTTGCCAAAGTGTGTTTGCATTTACCTGAGAGAGAGGGAAAGTAAGAAAGAAGTCCCCATGGGGGATGGCCATACCATAGTTCCTTTTCCTCCATTTCTTCCTCCTTTTGGGATTTTGCATGTGCACACAAACATGCCTGGCATGTTTTTCAAGCCACCAGGTCTAGGATTTGAACTGCATAGTTGGTCATGTGGAATCCATCTGCATTAACCACCACCCCACTGACTGGCCTACTTCTCCCATTTTTAAATAGGATTATGTGCTTTCTTGCTATTAAGAAGTTTGATATTAGCCTCTTATCCAATGTATTATTTACAAGTATTTTCACCCAATCTATAGGTTATTGGTTAATGGTGCTAGCTGTTTCCTTTGCTGTGTAGAAGCTTTTTAGTTCAATGCAACCCTATTTTGCTGCTTCTGCTTTGGAGTCATATCCAACAAATTACTTCCCAGATCAATGTCAAGAATATTTTTCTCTTTGTTCTCTTCATTTTTCTGCTTTGGATATACAGTTCAACACCATTAATTGAAGAGACTGACTTTTCTCCATTATGTGGTATGGTGTTGGCACTTTTGTCAAAAATAAGTTGGCCATAAAAATATAGATTTCTTTCTGGGCTCTCTCTCCTGTTTTAAACTGTGAAATTCTTATTCAGTCTCTGGCTTTCCACTTTCTTCCACCTTATACCTGAATGTTAAAATTTGTCATTTAGTCCAACCCATCCAGAATCTATTTTTTGAAAGAATAAACAATAATTGGAATACCTCAACAATTTTTGATTATACATGTATTTCTTTTTCCTTGAAAATAGAATACATTGCAGTATTACAGAGAATTAAGGTATATGCTAGGTGTGTAAAAAGGCAGGCAGCTAAACAAACATTGAAAAACGACAAATAAACACTCCTCATGAGTGACTACTAAATGCATGGCCTCTCAGCACACGTATAAGGGCCTAATTTCATCTTATTTTGTAAGTAATAGAAATTTATTCAGAGAGGGTAAATAACTTGCTCATTGTCACAGAGCTCTTAATGGGGTGCCACTGATACTTGAAACCAGGTCTTAAAACTGACTGCCAAAATAGAATAAAATAAAACTTACTTTGGGGCCAGCAGGTGGCATTGTAGTTAAGCCACTGGACTCCTACATGGCCAACCATAGCTCAAGTCCCAGACCTGGCAGCTTGAAAATCATGCCGGGCACATATGCATATATGCCCAAAATCCCAGGAGGAAAAGGGAGAAAGGATTGCACCATCACTGTCCCTCCCTAGTGATGATTTCTCACTCTCCCTTTTTCTGTCTTTCTCTGGCAAGCATACATGCCCTATGACAAAAACCTTAAGTAAATAAATAAACTTCCTTCAATTAACTGTGTGTGTGTGTGTGTGTGTGTGTGTGTGTGTGTGTGTGTGTAATTACTGTGCTTGCCATTGGTTACGATATAAGCATGGGTTGAGTACCTCTTATCTGAAATGCATGGACTAGAAGTATTTTGAAATTTGGCTTTTTCAGAATTTGGAATATTTGCATAAATATAATGAAATATTTGGAAGATGGGCCAAGTTTAAACACACAATTAGTTTATATTTCACATACACACACCGTAAACATATAACCTAAAAGTAAGTGTATACAATATTTTTTAATGTGACCTGTCACATGAGATCAGAGGTGAAACTTTCCTTTTTGATGTCATGTCAGTGCTCAAAAAGCTTCAGATTTTGTAGCATTATAGATTTACAGGTGAGGGATGTTTAACATGTATTTATAAACAGAATAAATACAAATGAACAGAGAATAAATATGAACCAGAGAAACACTCTCCCTGCTCTTAATGAGCTTACCTATAGTAGCTGAGAGTAGACTTTCAAGATGAAGGCATTTAACATGGGAAATTGTAAAAATCACATTTAGACTATGCTATACAAAAATGTTTATATAAGAAAGATTCTAGAAACAAGGAAACTAGCCAGGTGGCATGAGTTTTAAGCCACCGGGTCTGGTATGCGAACCGCAGTCAACTACATGGGAGTCCAGCGACATAGCCATTACTCTAACTGCTGGTCCCAGGAACTAGCCAGGTTTTTACTGTACTAGATCAGAGAGAGACGGGGAGGTCCTAGAGTAAGGGTATGTGAGTAAAGATTTGAACAAGGGAACAAATCTGAAAGTCATTCAGTATGGGATCTCGGAGATACGGGTAGTGAGTCGAAGGAAGGAGCTGATCATTCTGTTCATTTTAGAAGGAAATTATCTGCCTTAAGTCAAGGTCTGTGCTGGGCCCAAGAGTGTGCAAAGGTAAACAAGGCCCTCTCTAGCCTCAGGGAATGCAGACTCTCACCTCTTCAGGGCTGCAAATTCAGGCAGAAACCAGACAAGTAAGGTAAATATGTGAGGCCCAGGGTGTAAACAGTACAATGGTGTGGGGAATGACCTAGGCCAGCAGGAGATGCAGGTCCCGACAGAGACATTCAGATTTGGAGTTTATTTTTTTTTTTGGAGAGATTTTCACTGTAGGGCGCGTGCGCTCGCCAGACAGACAGAGAGAGACATAGAGACAGAAAGCGAGAAATCACCCCCCAGGGGGGATGGTCACGCCGCAATCCCTTCTCCTCCATTCTCCTCTCGGGATCTTGGGCACGCACGCACACGTGCCCGGCGTGAGTTTTAAGCCACCGGGTCCGGGACACGAACCGCGGTCGACTACGTGGGAGTCCAGCGACATAGCCATTACGCTAACTGCTGGTTCCCGAGTTTATTTTTTTTTAAAAGTCTGAATCAGGCAGAGCAAACTGGATTGGATGACCTTCAAATGTGATCTTTAGAATGGCTCCCAATTTCTACTTAAAGAAATTCAGTTGATTTTGCTTTTACTAATACAGGGAAGATATGTTAAGAATCAGACTCAGGAGACTAAGGTAAGGAGGGTTAGTTTTGAGATATATTGACCTTGATGTTGAGAAGAGGGGAGGTGGAAATCCAATCCCATTAAAGAGGTTTCAGGAAAAAAGTGCTTTTTATGGCAAGGTTGAGTTCTTTGTGAGAAAGAGGACTGCAGTGTTTTATATTTAGACTGTCTAGTCAAATGGTAATTACACTCTCCTTAGCAAGGAAGGAAAGATTCAAAAACTATGAAAACATAAAGGAAGAAAGCTTGACAAATTGCAAAGAGGTCCTCCTGCCACCAGGTGGGAAGAGGACATACAGGACAGTGGAAAGACCCATAGTGGTGCCCTAGAAATGCAGCAAGTTCTCAAACTAAGAGGATGGAGGTCAGATGAGGTGGCATGCCAGTCCATCCCGTGCTCCATCTGCCTGAAGTTCCCACTGCAGTCACGCTCCCTGTTGGTGAGCATTTCCCTTTATGTTTTTCAGGGTGACGACTCAGATGAGGAAGATCTTTGCATCAGCAACAAATGGACTTTTCAAAGAACCAGCCGCAGGTGGTCTCGCGTGGACGAGCTCCACACGCTGTTTCCCGGAGGAGACAGAAATGGATCCCCGGGAGGCACTAGGATGAGAAACACGACCAGCAGTGAGAGTGTTCTCACAGACCTGAGTGAGCCTGAGGTCTGCTCCATCCATAGTGAGAGCAGCGGAGGCAGTGAGGGCCGCAGCCTGGCAGGCCAGTACTGTACAGACAGCCCGGCCATGCTGGATGCCCCACTGGTCTGCAGCAGTCTCCCTCAGTCCCCCCGAGACATGCTCAACCACCCTTTCCACCCCAAGAATGAGAAACCCACCAGGACCAGAGCCAAATCATTTATGAAACGTATGGAAACGCTCCGAGTGAAAGGAGTGCATGGAAGGCACAAGGGGTCAGGGCGGACAGGTGGCCTGATGATCAGTGGGCCTGTGCTGCAGCAGGAGCCAGAGTCTTTTAAGGCTATGCAGTGCATCCAAATACCAAATGGAGATCTTCAAAACTCACCTCCTGCTGCCTGCAAAAAAGGCTTCCCATGCTCCAGCAAATCCAGCGGCGAGAGCAGCCCATCTGAAAACAGTAGCAGCGGGGTGAGCACGCCCTGCCTGAAGGAACGGAAATGCCACAAGGCGCACAAGCGAGGTGGCATGTACTTAGAGGACCTGGATGTGCTGGCAGGCACAGCACTGCAAGATGCCGGGGACCAACACCACACACATGAGTTTCACTCCCAAGAGAACTTGGTGGTGCATATTCCCAAGGATCACAAACCAGGAACGTTTCCCAAGGCACTTTCTATCGAAAGCCTCTCGCCCACTGACAACAGCAATGGGGTCAACTGGAGGACTGGTAGTATCTCCCTGGGCAGACAGCAGGGTCCCTGTGCAAGGGAGCCTAGGCTCATGGCATCCTGCCACAGAGCAAGCCGAGTCAGTATCTATGACAACGTCCCGGGGTCCCATTTGTACGCCAGCACAGGAGATCTTTTGGACTTGGGGAAAGACGACTTGTTGCCTCACTTGGATGACATTCTGCAGCATGTCAATGGGCTACGAGAGGTAGTAGATGACTGGTCGAAAAATGTCTTGCCTGAACTTCAAACTCATGATGCATTGGCAGGGGAACCTGGTTTACCCACCTTTTCATCTCCTAATCAGATAGCCTTAGATTTTGAAGGTAACTCTGTTTCGGAAGGTCGGACAACACCCAGTGATATGGAAAGAGATGGGACATCACTTAATGAATCTGAGGCCCCAGGTGTCAGAGAAAGGAGGGATTCTGGAGTAGGGGCCTCTCTGACCCGGCCAAACAGGTAGGTGGCATGCTCTTTTGAAATAATTGTTTGTGCATTTTGCAGTAATTATGCTTTAATTATTTCTTTAACAAACATGAATACTGAACTTACTATCTGTCTGACACTGTTCTAAGTGATATACGTGGTGAGGAATCATTTAAACAGAAATAGGTCTTTTGTATCATGGTGATTGGATCCATGTTAACTCACGTTCATTTCTCCATTCACTCTTTATATCAATCTTAGTGTCACTGAAACAAAATATTGAGTTTCTTATTTGCAAAATGTTATGCCAGGCATGATCCACAGAGAATCATAAAGAACGAAGGCCCTGTTCCTATGCTCAGGCTCCTCCCGTGACCTTGCAACACTATTAATCGATGTGCCTCTGCCCCAGATTTTAAACTTGTTTTACTCCTATGAGGAAATGTTTTATATTTATGGTGTGTTCCTTGTAAGCTTGTTTTTGCTTAAAAATGCTGTTTATGAAACACATAAAAGCTGACTCACAAAGATCAGAAGCACCCTAGCAAATGTCCCTGGGAGGGCCCACCTAGCAGAAATAGTAACTCCGTGTATGATGCTAGATGTCTGGTGGGACAGTGATGTGTCTTGGGGCTCACTCATGTGTCATCACTTTAGGCTTGCTCATCCATGCCTGTCACCGTCAGGTTCTAACTCAGCACCAAACAACAGTGAGAGTGGAGGAGTGGTGGCACTGTGAGCATATTCCACAGGCCCCAAACATTTAAGAGCTCTCCCGGTCTGTCTCTCTCTTTCTGCCTTTCTGTCTCTATCTCTATTCTTCTGCCTTTCTTTGCCTCTGTCTCTCTCTCTGACTATCCATCTCTCTCTCTGATTCTGTCTCTCTCTGCTTTCTCTCTGTCTTTTTTCTCTGTCTCCTCTTTCTCTCCATCTCTGTCTGTCTCATGCACATACACACACCCAATTGCAATTGTTCTCAACTTCAGGAACAAAGGTTTAAACAAAAAAAATAAGCAAAGGTTATTGTATAATTTATTTAAACCACTTAACAAAATTGTCTGTATATTTGTGTTTTCTGTTCCATTTACTTTGTGATTTTCCTGGCTCAGAACCTCTTGATTTACTCCTTGTACATTGGTGATCTATTGCACTTGGTGTCTGACATCTCTGATGGTCTTTCTGGGACAGGCGACTCCGGTGGAACAGTTTCCAGCTGTCACACCAGCCTCAGCCATCACCGGCGTCACCTCACATCAGCAACCAGACAGCGGGCCAGCTGAACCTGCTCCAGCGCCTCTCCCTGCTTCGCCTCACAGCCATCATGGAGAAGTACTCCATGTCCAACAAGCATGGCTGGACGTGGTACGTAGCTTACTCTCCTATGACAGGATCATTTGTTCTAGAGCCGAGTGTGCAGTTGCAAAATATCCAGTATTTACTTTCTTATTTCCAAAGAATCCATTCATTGCCTTCACTGATGCTCTCCTGTCATGACGCTCTGAGTTCTGCCTTGCTGTCTGGGCAGCCTCTGGGCTGCTGCAGCTCTGGAATAATTTAGCCTGCAGGAAGCATTGCTTTATTTGTAGCTCTCAATTGGTTTCCAGGGAAGGCAGTCAGGCTCCAAGAAAGAAAAAAGACAAGTATAGGGTGATTAATTGCAAACAGAGGAATTAAATATAAACTTGCCATAAACTAATTCTGGCAGTTTGCAAAGAAACATCTGTCACTTGTTCCTCCTGGTCTGATACAGAGCTTACGACTTAGCGCATTGATTCATTCAAAGAGTATTTAATTCTTCAAATACGTTTCTGCTTTAATTCATTGGCAAATAAAACAAGAATATGCAGTAAACCTTCTTAATAAGGAATTGACAAAAGCATGTGGTAGACTTGAATGTACGCCTATTATAGGTGATTTGGTAAGCTTGAAAGAAATATAGAATGTGTCAGTAATTGTCCTGTTATTTATTATGTATCTAAAATAATTGAAGATGCTTTTATAAGAGCATTTTAGAAGGTTATAAATTGCATGATCAAATCAATATACGCTTGTGTATTAAAATTCCCTTTAAAAAGTGAATTAACACTGAAGAAGCAAGGACATAGCCAAGAAACAGAATTTATCTTCTCTCCTGTCCCTTCTCCTCCAACCCCAACCAGATTTCTTCTTCCTCTTGTAATGTTTTGATTTATTTTATTTTGTTTGGTTGGGGATTTTTATAAGGGAGTCTTCGAAAAGTTAAAGGAAAATGCATTTTATTTTTTAAAACATGCCTGGATTTAAGCTTTCTTTTATACCTAAATAAACTCATCATATAATTCCAATTTTCCTTGAACTTTTTAAAGTCCTCTCGTAAGTGTTCATCACTTGAAAGTTTTGTTAGTCAAAATTAAAGGTTGATTGGAAGGTTGCTTAACTTACAAACAGAATTTCAAATTCATTCTG